>NC_071387.1:611376-745718 GCF_022682495.2 Desmodus rotundus
GGACTCCTCGGCCCCCTGGCGCTCCGACCCAGATGGGTAGAGGCCTTCTCTGAGGCCCCCTGAAGCTAGCACGCCTGTGGGCCTATGTCGGACACTGTGGCTCCTGGGGCAGGGGCCCGGCTGGGGCCTGGGGCTGCGCTGGTGTTGCGGGCCTCCCTCACTGGCACCCCTGCACACACAACGGCCCTGGGGGCTGCCAGGCCCAGAGAGCCCCAGGGCCTCCGAGAGACTAGAGCCCAGAGGCTTCTGCGTAGCGTGTCAATAAAGGCAGACGTGATTGTGTGGGTGTCCTGCCTGCGCTGAGGTCCCTGTGGCAGAGAGTCGAGCCCAGTAGAGCACTGGAGCCAGGAAGCCGCTGTCCCCACCCTTGGCCACAGGCAGGGCCCGCATCCCTGCGGCCCAGGTGGGCGTGGCCTTGCCTGCCCTCCTGGGAGGGAGCCATGTGGGGATCGTATGGCCCCAGACACCCTTCTGCTGGGACTTGAGAATGTGGGCAACAAGTTCCAGGTGAAGCAGGGAGGGTACCCGAGGTCTGGGATGAGCTGGGGTCCCCCAAACCAAGCAGGAGCCTCTCCTGAACTGTTACTGGGACACACAGGATGCTCCCAAGACATGGGACGCCCATACTTGCTGTCCCCCGTCTTTAAATAGCGCCGGTCATGGGTGGGGGCGCTTTTGTAGGGAGAACTGCTGGCCCAGTGACTTTGGGTCCCACCATCGCGGCAGGTCTCCATGCGGGGCTGTGGGTCTGCGCGGGGCAGGGAGGCCCTGACCCCGGGCCTGGGACCGCGTGGAGACGGGACTGCCTGCCTCCCCTTTCCTGAGTGCCTGGGAGGCTGCGCTGCCGCCTGGCTTCTTCACACCCTGGGGTGTTGGTGGAGCTGCCACTGAGGTCCTCACACCCAGGGGACCAGAACCCCGGGCTCACTGACGTCATGGAAAACGCCCCGCCCCTGACGTAGCGGCGGGCGGAGCGGCTCCCGGGTCCTGGCCGCGGTGCCGGGTGCGGGACGAGGAGGGCCCGGCGCGGCCATGCGGGTGCCCAGCCGGAGCCCCTGCACCGCGCGGCTGCCCCGGCGGAGGCGGCGGGCGCGGGGCGCGCTCTGAGGCCGGGGATGTGCCGCCGCCTCAACCATGGGCGCCGCCGCCTCCCGGAGGAGGGCGCTGAGGAGCGAGGCCATGTCCTCCGTGGCGGCCAAAGTGCGGTGAGCGCTTCGATCTCGCCGGCACCCCGCCCCCACCCCGCCCCCGCGGACGCCCTCTCGGAGACCTCACTCCCGTGTGCGCGGGTGACAGGTGCCCCCCAGGACCTGGCCAGAGGCGCTCTGCAGGTGCAGCCACAGGGCACTGGGACCCCAAGGTCCGGGCAGCCGCGACCCGCCTACCCCCGGCTCTCTGCATTGGGTGGGAGTGCCTGCCCTGGGGGAGCCGGACCCCTCCCTCTCCGGGGCCAGGGAGCCTGGGCGGGGACTCACGCTCCTGTGCCAGCGAGGCTGGGTGGGCCTGTACACTGACGGTGCCCCGCTGTCCGCCCTTCAGAGCCGCCCGAGCTTTCGGCGAGTACCTGTCCCAGAGTCACCCTGAGAACCGGAACGGTGCAGGTAGGGGCTGGGAAGCATTGCCGGCATGGGGTCGCGTCCACAGCCCCCATCCCTTGGGCAGGGCTGTGCGCCCTGGGCGCTATAGGGATGAGCCCAGCAGCTGCCTCACTGGCCAGCTTCCTTTTCCCCCTGTCTGCCCTGGCCCAGAGCCCCAGCAGGAGCTCGAGTCACCCATCACCATGGCACCCACCCAGCCTGGGCCGTTGGCATGGCAACAGGCCTCCTGGCACCCCCAAGGTTGGCACCACTGTCTCTGGGGGCCAGCTGGTGCTGGGGGAGGGGAGATGTTGGCATTGGGCATAGGAGCAGGGTGGCAGGCTACAAGAGGGTCTGCTCCTTCCTGCCCCCTACCACCCACACACACAAGGAGGGGCTTGGTGCCCAGAAAGGAGGCAGGGGGAAGCCTCTGGGAGGAGCTCAGGGAGACATGTTCTGAAGACGCAGGGACAAGGGTTCAGTCATCAGGGCCCAGGCAGCCCCAGGCCCCACACTGGGCCTGGCACCACTTGGGTCTTTTCTGCCCTCCGAGCACCAAGGAACTGGAAGGGCAGGGCCTTCAGGCTCCAGGCTCACCTGGTGCCTCTTCCCCAGACCACCTGCTGGCCGACGCCTACTCTGGCCACGACGGGTCCCCGGAAATGCAGCCACCTGCCCAGAACAAGCGCCGCCTCTCCCTCATATCCGATGGCCGCTGTGAGGAGGCGGTCCTGGGGCAGCCGGCCGGAGAGGGCCTGCAGCCTCGCGTGTACACCATCTCCGGGGAGCCGGCCCTGCTGCCCAGCCCCGAGGCTGAGGCCATCGAGCTGGGCGTGGTGAAGGGGCGGCGGAGCCGGGAGCAGCACCCCCACCACCACAGCCAGCCCCTGCGTGCCAGCCCAGGCGGCAGCCATGAGGACATCAGCACGCCCTGCCAGAGCTGGGCAGGCAGCCGCCAGGGCTCCAAGGAATGCCCGGGATGTGCCCAACTGGCCCCCAGCCCCTCCCCTCGGGCCTTTGCGCTGGACCAGCCCTCTCTGCCCCAGACCACCAGCCGCCGCAAGAAGCTGGAGAGGATGTACAGCGTCGACCGTGTGTCTGGTGAGGGGCATGTCGTGGGCGTGGGGAGGATGGGCGGAATGCTGGTGCCGGCATCTGCCAGCAGCAGCCATTGCGAGGCTTGCACAGGTGGAGGGTGCCCAGGTCACAGCATGCAGGTCAAGTTCTGCTGTCTTGTTTCATGCCCCACAGTTGGCTTTGGCCCTGCTAGTACTGAGTCAATCAAAGAGTACTTCCTGGAGGAGGGGTCCTAGGAGAATCTTGAGAATTGAACGGGCAGAAAATGTGGCTTAGTTGGAAGGCTGGGCTGTCCCCTGCCCTAGGCCCACCAAGCAGGGCTCTGCTTACCTCAGGGAACACACAGCTGTTTGGGGCCTGGCCGGCCAGTGGGCCTCTCCCTGGGATTGTCAGGCTGTGTGGGTGCTGGGAACCCAGAGGCCTGCCACATCCTGCAAAGGCCTCTGTAGGACACTCCAGTAGCCCGTGCCTCTGGCTCTGAGGCCACTTGCTGAAGAGCAGAGCTCTAACCAGCTGAGTTGCCACACCCCCGAGGGTACCTGCTGGGCTCCCACGCCCACAGTCAGGCTAGGTGTCAGGGCACAGGCCTGGGGTGTGGCACTTCACGTCCACAGCCTCGTGCTCCTCGGAGGGACACGGGCAAGGGCTTGGGTGGGGGTCCGCATGAGGATTGAGCCAATTCAACCTTCTTTCCTCCTCCCTCCTTCTCTAGGAGTTGTAGGGTCTCCATGCTCCCCGAGGGTCTTCACCTGGCCCTCCTGGAAGGGTCCAGGGGAGGGCAGTTCTGGCTGAGCTTACTCCAGAGCACCCTCCCTGCAGGGAAGGCCCCGGAGCCCCCAGGAGGGGCGTCAGCCATTGTGCCTGCCCGGCCCTCCTTCCGAAAGGGAGACAGTGACCCTTCCCAAGAACAGGCTGTGCTCCCAAAGGAGCACTCCTCGCTGTGGTCAACCAAAGGAGAGCTAAGCAAGGACCAGCAAAGCGTCACCAAGCTGCCGAGCTGTCTGGCCCCAGTGGCCGGGGCCTGTGGGGGCACATGTTGCCTTGTGGCCCTGCACTGGCCTCCACTGGCTTGGCCCCAGTGCCCTACCCCCAGCAGGCCCCCCCAGACCACCCTGGCCACTGCTCCCTCGGTCTCTTCCAGATGGCAGCCACACCCCCATCTGCACCTGGTTCCCCAAGGAAAGCTTGTTCAGCTTCCAGACAGCGACAACAACTATGCAAGCGTGAGTCCTGGCCCATCGTGCGGGGCCCAGCCGGGGCCTCCTCCCAGACCCGCTCCTGCCCCTGCCCCGGGGCCACCTGGGTGGCTGTTTCTGAGCAGCCCACATGCCCAGATGTGGCATCCGCCTGAAGGAAGGCAGGGCCAGCTGCTCTTCTAGCCCCCGCCCTCCCCCATTCCTCACAGTTCCTCCTGTCTGTGCGTCCTGTCTTGTCTGTGGGGCGAGCTGGAGGCTGCCGCTCATGGTCACTAGTGGTGGTGGCTCTTCTGGGCCATGTCACCCAGCTCTTCCCTCGAGGCTTTGCCCTCACACACGCCCCAGATGGGCAGCCTGCCGGTGCCCTGTGTGTGTCACGAGAGACCTGCATCTGCCACATACATCTGGGTCTCTTGTTTTGGGGTTCCTTCCAGGGGGCAGGCACCCTTCGCCATAGTGTGCCCCACACTGAAGACAGCCCCAAAGCACAGGCTACTGCACTGGGCACAGGAAGTGGTGTCCTCCGGCCCCAGGGCTGGCAGGACAGCCAGGCCTGCCGGGTGTAGCACCTGGTGGCTTGGGCCATGATGACTACAGGGTCCTCCGCCCTTTCAGGGGCTGGCCACAGCGCGCAGCACCTCGCTGGTGCCTGGGTACTTGTGAGGGACTCTGAGTCGAGCACAAGGAGGGAACTGACCACAGGGAGCTTGGGGGGCTGAGGGGTCGAGGCTCACTGTGTCTTCTCTCTCACGCTGCCCCTTCCGGCTGCGCCTCCAGCATCTCGTAAGTACTCTGTGGGACCTCGAGCCTGAGGGCACATGGTTGTCCCTGGGCGGCCCTCCCGCCCCCAGTAGGTCTGGGCAGGCCAGGAACTGGGGCCCAGACTGTGAGGGAGTGCTGTGTCCCGGCGGGCACGGAGGCCGCAGCGGGCCTGCAAGGGCCAGGCCAAGGCAGGGCAAGGCAGCCAGGGCCCCTCCACCAGGTCCAGCGCCCCGGATGCCTCACCGGTCCCTGTGCTCGTGCGTCTGTCCTCTTGTGTCTGTCCCTCTGCCCGTGGCCAAGGGCAGCGCTGACTCCCGGCGGTTTCCCAGGGTGTTCAGGGGCTACGCGGAGAGGAAGCGCCGGAAACGGGAGAATGATTCCGCGTCTGTAATCCAGAGGTAGGGCCTGCCAGCCACTCGCCACCAGGGTCGTCTCTTGTCTGTGCTGGTCTGGCCTGGGCCCCCGGCCCCTGCAGACCGGATGGGGGAAGGGTGGTGGCGACCACTGGCCTGGCCCTGCCCTGGGGACGCAGGGGCCGGGGGAGCCATGTGGCCTGGGCCCCCCAGGCTTTTGTTTTGGGGGCACATTGACAGTTGTCTCTCTGGCCCTTGAAGCCCAGAGCTGTGGGGTCAGTGGCCAGGCTTACCCTTCCCAGTCCCCACCTCAGAGATGGGTCCAGGAAGCTATCTGTCCATCTTGGACATCGGGCCTTGTCGGGGCGCAGAGTTTGGGGACCAAGAAGACCTGCCTTCGAGGTGGTCCAGGAACATAGTGGCGGGGAGGGGGCATCGCCTGCAGGCCCCACATCTATCTGGGGGGATGCAGACAGCGGCACTGCCCAGCTGAGTGCAGGAGGCAGGAGCCCTCGGCCACCTGGGGAGGGAGGCTGGCCTGGACCCAAGGAGGGACTGGGAGGGTGTGAAGCGGTGGTGGCATGCTGGGCACCCTGAGTCACCGATGGACAGGCGGTGGGGTGGCCAGAGAAAGCTTGGTCATTGTGCCTTTGTCCAGGCAGCAAAGGGATGAGCCCTGGAAGGGTCTCAGTAGGAGAGGACTGGGTGGGATTTGCTTCTGGGTGGGCGCTGGGCCAGTGGGCGAGTTCAGGGGCGCTGGGAGAGCATCTCTCGATAAAGAAGGGAGGGCAGGGCCGTGGGCTATGTCTGGCTGGGGCGGTCAGGGACAGTGGGGCTGAGGGCCACCTCCCACCCCATCTCCAGCCCTCAGCAGCCCCTGGTGCTTTCTTCCCCAGGAACTTCCGGAAACACTTGCGCATGGTCGGCAGCCGGAGGGTGAAGGCCCAGAGTAAGGGGGCGGGGCGCGGCGCCGGGTGGGGCCTGCTCCTGGCCGCTGGGCTCCGGGGCTTCGTTCGCTGCTCGCTGTGCTGGGGCAAGACTGCCTAGGCCCCAGACCCAGTTCCACGCAACTAGCAATTTCCCCCCCAATGCACGACTAAGACTTCCCCAGCCCTGCCTGTAACCCCAGGCTCCATCTCTAGCCGTGCCCTGGCAGCCCCCACTCCTCTGGCATCCTCGGGCTCCGCCCCTCAGTCCAGCACTTGGCCTGGCCCTCCCCGACTCCGTCCCTAGTCCCACCCCAGCACCTCCAGACTCCATCCAGAGCCCCCAACACCCACTACCATACCCCTGTCCCCTCCCATTGGCGCCCCCTCTGTTGCCCCAGCCTGGAGTTCCTGGACTGCCTCTAGCGTTCCCAAATCCAGTCTCGGAGCCAGGCCCCAACGCCATCGTCCCGCCCAGCTCTTGCCCCCTCAGACCCCGCCCCCGCCGCTAACGCGGGTGTTGCTCTCACTGCAGCGTTCGCAGAGCGGCGCGAGCGGAGCTTCAGCCGGTCCTGGAGCGACCCCACCCCCATGAAAGCCGACACTTCCCACGACTCCCGAGACAGTAGGTGTCCCGCACAGACCAGCCCCCGTCTCCCAGGGGCGCCCCTAGGCTCCCAGAGCAGGGTCCCTTGCTGGGGCAGCTTCTGCGCTTCTGCACTCTGAGCCTCAGTTTACCCATCTGAGTAAACAAGGGCGCTCTGGCACCGCTAACCTCATGGGCAGAGTTCACGCTGCGGTGGTGCTGGGCGGGGGCACCTGTGGGCCTCTGCTCACTGTCCGGCCTGAGAGGCTGTGGTGCTCAGCTCCTCATTGGTCCAGGGCACCAGAGCTGATATTTGTGTCCCAGCGGGGTCCCCCCAGCCTTGCTCTGGGGCCCACTGGCCTTCCCAATCAGGCAGCTCTGGCTCCCAGCAGTGGCCAGTCTTGACAGCTGGTGGTGCTCTGGCTCCGCACCCTCCCCCACCCCGTGGTCCTCACTGGCCTGGAAGACCCTCCAGGACTTGGCTCGCCAGCTCTATCCACCACCCATCTCCCTGAGCCTCAGCTAGTGGTCCCCAGCCCAGGTGACCCAACTGCCCCTCAGGTAGTGACCTGCAGAGCTCACACTGTACCTTGGGGGAGGCTTTCGAGGACCTGGACTGGGAGACTGAGAAGGGCCTGGAGGCTGTGGCCTGTGACACCGAGGGCTTCCTGCCACCCAAGGTCATGGTGAGGACTGGCCCCTGGGCTTCTCCAGCCGGTCTGGGCAGGGGGGTCCTTTGGTGCTGGGAACCTGACTCTGTGTGTCTGGGATTGATGAAGCCACTGGGGGCTGCCCCGGAGGGTGGGGGTAGTTTCTCACCGGGCTCCCCTTTGGGCTGCGGAGGAAGGGTCTCCACTGCGGGAGTTGGGGGTTTGCCTCACAGGGGCTCCTGCTGCCCCTCGGCTCTGAGGCGGCGGGACCCTCCCTGAGCAGCTCCATGTGTTGTCCCCAGCTCATCTCCTCCAAGGTGCCCAAGGCTGAGTACATCCCCACCATCATCCGCAGGGACGACCCTTCCATCATCCCCATCCTCTATGTGAGTGCCCCCCAGCCCCTCCTGTCCCCAGGGCCCAGTGGGGGTGCAGCCTGGGAGCAGCCCTGATTCAGGTGTGGCCTGTGTCTGTCCCAGGACCATGAGCACGCGACCTTCGAGGACATCCTGGGTATGTGCCTTCCATCCCCACCATCCCCAGGCGGGGGGGTTGTGCAGGCTCCTAGGGAGCCCTGGGGGCAGCACTCACCCCCTCCTTCCCCAGAGGAGATAGAGAAGAAGCTGAACATCTACCACAAGGGTGCCAAGATCTGGAAGATGCTCATATTCTGCCAGGTAGGGCCACACGCCTCCCTGCTGGGGAGTGGGGGGTGGGGGGGGGCGAGCCGAGGGTGCCACCTCCCCGCATATGTGTGTGTTAGGGGAGCCGTGGACGGACACCTGGTGTGTGCAGCCCCCCAGGCTGACCATCGTCTCTTACAGGGTGGCCCGGGACACCTGTACCTGCTCAAGAACAAGGTGGCCACCTTCGCCAAAGTGGAGAAGGAAGAAGACATGATCCAGTGAGCGGGCGGGGCGGGCCCTGGTGCTGGGAGGGGGGCGCGGGGGCTGGAGGCAGTGTCCTCTGCACCCAGCCCCACAGTCCCCTCACCAGGAGGCTCCTGTCTCGGGCCCTGGGCCGTCTCTGCTCATGCCTGGGGGCCTGGGTTGGAGACCACCTGTGACGTGCCCCTCCCTCGCCAGCTTCTGGAAGCGGTTGAGCCGCTTGATGAGCAAAGTGAACCCAGAGCCAAACGTCATCCACATCATGGGCTGCTACATTCTGGGGAACCCCAATGGGGAGAAGGTACAGGGACCCCTTAAGCCCCACCCAGGCTTCTGCAGACCCCTGTCCCATGAGAAGAGTTGACAGAATTACCCCACCCACAGCGTTTCTCCTCAGACTCCCCTTCCCTCTTCCTTCACCCTCCCAGAGAAGCCCCTTGTGCCTTAGCCCAGCCAGTGGTGAGGGTTCCTGCCTGCTCCTCGCATCATGCTCTCAAACTCCCACCCCTGCCCTGGACTCATGGCCCTGCCCCCTCCTTTCAGCTGTTCCAGAATCTCAGGACCCTCATGACCCCTTACAGGGTCATCTTTGAGTCCCCACTGGAGCTGTCAGCCCAAGGTGAGTTTGTCGGGCTGATACGTGTGGGGTCCTGGAAGCAGCGCCCCTCCCCCAGCTCCACCCTGAGCGAGAGCTCCAGAGCTCGGCCCCGCCCTTTATGCCACGCCCAACCCTTTGCTTCTACCCAGAGCCCCGCCCCTGTGTCCTAACCCCACCCCTAGCCACGCCCCTCTGTCCCGACTCCATCCTGAACCCCTGCCCGCTGGCCTCCTCAGGGAAGCAGATGATCGAGACCTACTTCGACTTCCGACTGTACCGCCTGTGGAAGAGCCGCCAGCACTCGAAGCTGCTGGACTTCGAGGACGTCCTGTGAGGGCAGGACCGCTGCTCCGGTCCAGGGGCGCCCGCCGGTCCTGACTCAGGCCCCTCAGGGCAGCCTCACCGCTCAGGTTCCCGGTCGAGTCCTCAGCCGGCGGGAGCATCCCGCGGCCGCAGAATAAGTGCCATTTCCTCCCGCCCCTTGTGAGCTCGTGTAGTGCGTGCGCGTCCCGGTCCCCGTCCCACCACGCGGGCAACCCGACGGCCCTGCCGAACCCATCACCAGCACGGGGCCCCGCGCCCAGCCCCGGTGGGCTAGGTGCGCCCCTCTGCCGGCCCGTCCGAGCGGAGCGCGTCCTGGGCTGGTGGCCTCCCACCGGTCCCAGGGGAGTGCGCGACCCGTGCCCCGCCCGGTGGCTGGAGGCGCGGGAGCCCTGCGCGCTCCCCCAGCCCGTGCTGCTGCTGCGGCCCAGTGTCCCCGCGGGGCAGAGGGAAGGGGCCATGCAGGCCAGTCGGGGCTGGGCCCCCGCGCGTGCGCGAGCCCCTGCGGCCGCACCGGGGCCCGGACCCCGCCTCCCAGGCGGAGGGCGAGCTGCTGGTGGGTGGGGTGGCGCTCTTGTATATAGTCGGGGCTCGGGGGCAGGCCCCCCTTTGCAGAGCCTGGGCCTGAGGGCACCTGGCTGTGTCCTTGGCCGAGGGAGGGGCGGGGATGTGCGGGCTCTAACCATGTACGATACCCCGTAGAGTGACCATTAAACCTGACCCTCCGCTGCGGCGGCCCGCGGGTCCCTCTCTCAGCGCCGCCCTGCGAGTCCCTCTCCGCACGGTTACCTCCCTGGGCCCCGGGGCTGCCGGCCTGCCGCTCTGAGGGCCCTGCTGTGGGGGCTGCCTGCACGCCCCACCTGGGTTGAGGGTGCTGGGCTTCTAGACCTCCCCAGCCAAGGGCTCGCTCCACAGGAGGGTGGGGGGCGGGCTCCAGGGCTCCCAGAGGGCCTGGCAGCAGGGGCAGAGAAAGCAGGGCCTGGAGACGGCTGAGGGACAGCAGGCCGCATGGCCCTGGAAAGGGGCTGCGGGGGGCGGGGGGGGGGGGGGCCGGGGGAGTTGAGGTGCAGACACCCCCTGCCCCAGGCACTGAGTGGAGGACCGCCACCCAATCAGGGCCCCTGTGGCCAGCAGTGTGGCCGTAGCACAAGACCAGGAGGTGACCCCAGGACCAGCTGGTCTCTCTTAGCCTGTCGTTCCTCAGACATACCCATTGCCACCCCAGCCTTAGGGACTGAGCTCTTACAAGGCACAGCCAGGCCTGGTTGCCCCAGTGGCTCCCGGTTCAGTGGCCTGGGGTGGAGCAACTGGTGCCAGCTGGGCTCATCCAAGGCCACCAAGGGCTGGGGATAGGGAGAGGCCGCCCGTGGGTGGCATGGGTGCAGGCCGGAGGCTTACCTGCAACCCGGCGGTGAGCAGCCCTTTCCAGGGCCCACCCCGGGCATCACGGCCCCGGAGCAGCCCTGCCACACCAGGTCCCAGGGCGTCCCAGCGGGGGCTGGGCAGGAGAGCAGGGGGCTTGGTACACACTTGAATAGGTAAACTCTTAAGGATTTAGACTCCATACCGCGTACCTGTGTACACACTTTGGTTTATTATTAAGTCTCTCACCACGAAGTCCCATGACTCAGGACTCCTGTGCACCCTCACTTCCTGAGGCCTGACGGGGCTCCCCTGCCCTGCAGGCCTGGGCTCTGTCTGTAGACAAAACCAGAGTGAGCCCGCACAGGCAGAGGGCCCCCACCTGAACACCGTGTGTGCGGAAGCACGTTTACCGTGTCACCTGCAGTCCTGGCCCCGGGCCAGCCAGGAGCTCTGGGACATGTCCCTGCCCCTCGCCTGGCCTCTGATGGGGACCCTGCGGTCTAGGGCTGGGGCTGCTTCAGTGTGTCCGCCCACCGTCCTGGGGGTCAGCCGCGGTGGGTAAGGGCTGGGAGGGTCCGCCAGCAGGAGGCTCGAGGTCTTGAGTTGTGGTTCACAAGACTCCGTTCCCCTACCTGTGACCACCGAGGAGAAGCGTGACGTAGGAAAAGAGGGCAAATCCAGAAGGTGCTCGGGCCCAGACAAAGCACAAACATGGAAAAGCATTTTGGGGAAAGCACAAAACCAGAGAGGCGATGGCAGGCTGGGTGAGGGCAGCACGGAGCCGAAGCCCCCCCAGGGTGTCCTGTCTACCTGCCCCACTTGAGGTGCGTGAACGGGCAGCAGCCAGAGGTGGTTGGAGTCGGAACACATACAACACGCGAGGGAGAGCAGGCTAAGGCCCTTCACACATAAGGGTCTTCCGTGTGCTCACACGGGAAGACAGAACCAGTAGGAACATGAACAGAGGTCTGAAGGGACAGCTCACAGAGGAGGAAACCAAGGGGCCAGCGCCTGCCGGAGGGTCTTGGCCCCACTCGGAATCGAGTCAAGGACAGCATAGGCATGAGGTGTCACTTCTTACCTGCTGGCCTGGCAGAAAAATGTAAAGGGTGTTGGTGCCCCGTGCCAGTGGACACGCGGGGGAAAGGTACGTGAACTGCTATCGACGTTTTGGAAAATAACCTGGCAATAACTTAAATAGAGTGAATCGTAATGAAATGTCAAGTCTGGACAGACTGATTGCTAGCAAGGGGATTGAATCAGTCATCAAAAACCTCCCAGAAAACAAAAGTCCAGAACCAGATGGCTTCACTGGCAAATTCTATCAATGTTCAAAGAATTGATACCAATCCTTCTAAAACTATTCTTTACAAATGAAAGAGATGGAACTCTCCCAAACACATTTTATGAGACCAGAGTTAACTCAGATACCAAAACCAGACAAGGATGCCACACACAAAGAAAATGATAAGCCAATACCCGCGGTGAACCAGATGCCAAAATCCTCAACAAAATATCAGCGAACGGAATTAAAAAGTACATTGAAGGGCAGTTTGCTACCCAGAGATGCGAGGATGATTCCATGTCTGTCAGTCAGTGTGACACACCACATGCAAAATTAAAGGTGCAGATCATAGGGTTATCTCATTAGATGGCAAAAACATTTGACAAAATTCAACATCTATTGATAATTTAAAAATCTCAACAAAGTAGGTGTGTGGGGAACATACCTCCATGTAGTAAGGGCCGTATATGACAAGCCCACAGCTAACAACAGACTCAGTGGCGCTAAGCTGAAAGCCTTTTCTCTAAGACCGGGAACAGGACAAGGATGCTCACTCTTGTGGCTCTTATTGAGCATAGTGCTGGAAGTTCTAGCCAGAGCAATTAGGCAAGAAAAAGAAACGAAAGATTTCCCAATGGAAAAGGAAGAAGTAAAACTGTCTCTACTTGCAGGTGATGTAATATATAGAGAAAACCCTAAAAACACCATCAGAAACTGCTAGAACTAGTAAGTTTGGCAAAGATGCAGGATACAAAATCAATACACAAAAGTCTGTTATGTTTTTTACATTAATAATGAACTATCAGAAATTAAGAAAATTTCATTTATAGTTGCATCAAGAAATAAAACACCTACAGATAAATTTAACCTAGAGGGTGAAAGACATGCATATTGAAAACTCTTAAGATATTAATGAACAAAACTGAAGACACCAACAGACGGGAAGACACTCTGTGCTCGTGGGGTGGAAGAATTAATATTGTTAAAATGTTGACACCACGCAGAGCAACATACAGATGCAGTGCAATCCCTATTAAGTTTCCAATGGCATTTTTTTTACAAAAATAGAACAAACAAACCTAAAATTTGTATGAAACCATAAAAGTCCCCAAATAGTCAAAGCAATCTTAAGAAAGGAGGACAAAGTTGGAGGCATTTCATCTCGATTTCAAACTGTATTAACGAAGTATGGTATTGGTGTAAGAACATATTCCTGGAACAGAGAACCCAGAAATAAACCCGTGTGTGTATATGTTGTCCCTTTATTTATAAGAAAGGAGCCAAAACTAAACAGTGGGGAAAGGGCAATCTCTTCAGGAAATGATGTGAAAACTGGACCCCTTATCTTACAGCACACACAAAAGTTAACACGAAATGGATTAAAGGCTTGAACGTACGACCTGAAACCATAAAGCAGGAAAACATAGGCGAGAGTCTCCTTGACATCGGTCTTGGGGTGATTTTTTAAATCTGACACCAAAAGCAAAAGCAACAGCAAACGAGTGGGACTGCGTCTGACTGAAAAAGCATCTGCACAGCAACGGGTCCATCAACAAAATGAAACACAACTTACTGAATGGGAGAAGCTAATTGCAAATCATGCATCTGGTAAGGGGCTAATCCAAAATACAGAAAGAATTTGTACAACTCAGTAGTGAAAGACAATAAAAAATAATCCAATTAAAAAATGAGCATCCCTGGCCGGGTAGCTCAATTGGTTAGAGTGTCAACCTGATGTGCCAAGGTTGCAGGTTCGGTCCTCGGTCAGGGCACATACAACAATCAACCAATGAATGTGTCGTTGTCTCTCCCTTCCTCTCAAAAAAAAAAAAAAAGTAATCTTCACTATTCAATTAAGAAAATACACAGAAGATCTTGTCAAAATTTATGACAGACACCCTAACCTAGAGCGGACTCAGGAGAGCCTGTGGGAGGGTCCGGGAGAGCCCTGCCCATGTTCACAACAGTGTGGCTTGGAACAGCCCCGCCCCTCGACTTCCTCTTTCTCTTCATAAATACAATGCTTCCTCCGTTCTTTCCTTGCCGTAACTCCCCTACAAGACGGCAATCCTTTCTTTTTCTCAAATCCTTGGTGACAGAATAGCTAGTTGGGTTTTGTTTATGACGATCTGAATAGACATTTTTCCAAAGACATACAGATTGCTAACAGGTACATGAAAAGATGCTCAGCGTCACTAGTCATCAGGGAGATGCAGGTGTGTCACCTCACACCTGTTCGAACGACCATCACCAAAAAGACACGAGACAGGTCTTGGCAAAAGTGCGAGTGAAAAGGAGCCCTCGTGCCCTGTTTCGGGGAATGCAAACTGGTGCCCCCACTGGGGAAACAGTATGGGGGTTCCTCAGAAAATTAAAAATGAAGCTGCATTATGACCCAGCACCCCCGCTTTTGATTATCTGAAAAAAACAAAAACACTAATTCAAAAAGATATACACAGCCTCGTTAATCACAGTAGCTAAGAGATGGTCACTGAGAGACGATGACAAAGAAGATGCGGTCCGTGTATGCCACGGACCTTCCATTCAGCCACAAGAAAGACGGAAGCCTTGCCATTTGCGACATCAGGGAGGGACCTCGGTAACACGGTGCTGAGACAAACACTGCGTGACCTCCTGTCTGCGGAACCAAAGGAAGCAAAGCAAGCTAACAGACAGGGAGGACAGACTGGTAGTTGCGATAGGTGGGGGATGAAAGTGAGGGAAATGGGTGAACCGCCTTTTTTCTTTAGTTTGAATAAATTAATGTTCTAAAATACATGTTATTGATTATGCTATTACAGTTGTCCAAATTTTCTCCCTTTCCCCCGTTCTGCCTGGTACCCCCGTCCCTCTAACAATCCCCTTCCCTTAGTTCATGTCCATGCGTCATGCGTAGAAGTTCTTGGGCTACTCCACTGCCTACACTGTTCTCAGCACCCCCTGCCTATTCTATAACTACATGTTTGTACTTCTTGGTCCCTGCCCCTTTCTCCCCATTCTCCCCCCCCCCCCGGCGGGTAACCTTCCCAGTGATCTCCATGTCTGTGATTCTGTTTCTGTTCTGGTTGTTTGCTTAGGGGTTTTTTTAGATTCACTTGTTGATAGGATAGTTGTGAGTTTGTTGTCTTTTTAATGTTCATAGTTTTGATTTTCTTTTCCTTAAATAAGTCCCTTTGCAAATTTCATGTAATAATGGCTTAGTGATGATGAACTTCTTTAAGAAAGACTCCTTTAGCTTTGTCTTGTCTGGGAAGTTCTTTATCTGCTCTTTGATTCTAAATGACAGCTATGCTGGGTAGAGTAATCTTGGTTGTAGGTCCCTGCTTTTCATGCCTTTGAATATTTCTTGCCAGTCCCTTCTTGCCTACAAGGTTTCTTTTGAGAAATCAGCTGATAGTCTTAAGGAAACTCCTTTGTAGGTAACTCTCTGCCTTTTTCTTGCTGCTTTTAAGGTTCTCTCTTTATCTTTAGCCTTTGGCACTTTAATTATGATGTGTCTTGGTGTGGTCCTCTCTGGGTCCAACTTGTTTGGGACTCTCTGTGCTTCCTGGACTTGTATGTCTATTTCTTTTGCCAAATTAAGGAAACTTTCTTCCATTAGTTTTTCAAATAAGTTTTCAACTTCTTGCTCTTCCTCTTCTCCTTCTGGCACCCCTTTGATTTGGATGTTCGTACGTTTGAAGATGTCCCAGAGGCTCCTTAGCCTGTCCTTATTTTTTTTAATTCTTTTTTCTTCTTGCTGTTCTGATTGCTTTTGCTTCCTTAAGCTCCAAATCGTTCATTTGATTATCGGCTTCATCCCCTACACTGTTGGTTCCCTGTAGAGTTTGTAATGTAACAGAGCCTACATTTCCACCTGGGTCTTTTTATGCCGTTGAAGTACCCAGTGAGTTCTTTGAGCATCCTGATCACCAGTGTTTTGAACTCTGCATCTGATAGGCTGCTGATCTCCATTTTGTTTAGCTCTTTTTCTGGAGTTTTGATCTGTTCTTTCATCTGGGCCATGCTTCTTTGTCTTTTCAATTTGGCAGCCTTCCTGTGTTTGTTTCTGTGTAGTAGGTAGAGCTGCTTTGACTTTCTGTCTTAGGAGCGTGGCCTCTTGTAGAAAAGCACCTGGTAAGTTGTGTGGGGCGGAACCTTAGGTACCTGTCAGGGCAGGGCAACCCGTGTCACGGCCCTGTCATTCTCATGCGGGAGGGCTCGCAGAGGGGAGAATGTCGCTGCCTGGACTCTGGAGTTTCCCCTGGGAGGAAGCCTGGCACTGGCCCTGTTGCCAGTCACTTCCATTTCTCCCTGTGTGCCACTGGTGCCCCTCCAGCTATTGCCCTGGTGCGGAATCCCAGAGGAGGTTGGTCTGAGGAAGTCCCAAGTCCAGTTCAGGCCCTTAAGAGGAGGGTCCTGAGAATCCTGCAGTTTCTTCCGCTGCCCCAATCCCCACTTGTTCTTACAGCCAGAGGTTATAGGAACTTACTTTCTTGGCGCTGGAACCCTGGGCAGGGGGTCTGGTGTGAGGCTGGGACCCCTCACTCCAGAGGTGTCCCTCCTGATTTTTATCCACCACATGTGGGTGTGGGACACCCTGTTCCGCATCTCCATGCCTCTCCACACATGTCCACTCCTTTCCGCGTGTCTCCACGTCTCTGCCTCTCCTGCCCATCTGGATAAACGTGGCTTCTTTAAATCCTTGGTTGTCAGACTTCCATATGGCCCGATTTTCTGATGAATCTGGGTGATATTTGTTTTGTAGTCTAGTTGTAATTTTTGCTGTAGTTATGTGAGGAGTCAAAGCATGTTTGCCTACACCTCCATCTTGATTGGAAGTCTCAAAATAAATTTTTAAAGATGTACAGGATCTTATTCTGGAAACTAAGAAATGCTGGTGAAAAAATTTTAAAGATATAAATCCTTTATAAATTGTGTTCATGGGCTGGAAAACTCAAAATCGTAAAGAGATCAATTCTCTGTTACAGGATCACAGATTTAACATAATGCCAATCAAAATTTCAGGAGTATATTTTATATATATGGAAGGGCAGGGGAATTAAAACAGCTAAAGAATGTTGAAAAAGAAGAACAAGGTTGGAGGACTCACACTATAGAACATTAGGACTTACTAGTTGGCTGCAGCGATCGAGACAGAAGTGGGGATGAGACAGCCACAGTCATGGGTTGGAAATAGACCCGTACGAACATGGCCGTTCGTGCAAGGATGGGAAGGAGCTCACAAGCAGTGGTTATCCGCTTGCAAAGGGAGCGCACCTTGGCCTAAGACCCGTGCCTCGCACAGCCACGCACCTGCTAGCGGTGTGTTGTTGGGTGACTCCATCACTGGGCGAACACCTGGGGGCCAAGAGGAGCCAGACAGCCTGAGATTAAATCGCGCACAGGACAGACGATGTGGTCGAGACGCAGCAAACGCCAGACGGGCGAGGCTGCCGCGGGTGCCCCACGGCGTGCTGTCCTACAGCAAATGTTTTTTTAAAAGGCAGACGGAGTGCGTCCTGACGTGACAGCGAAGACACACAGCATAGTAAAAGCATTGGTTTACGGGCCATTCCGTTCGTGAGCAACTACTGCATGCTGTACGCAATTGTTATATCCTCAGGCAGCCGGCAGCACAGGTTTGCTTTGTCAAAAATAAACAAGTAGCCCTTGCTGCTGTGACTCAGTGGACTTAGCACTGGCCTGTGAACCAAAGGGTTGCTGGTTCGATTCCCAGTCAGGACACATGCCTGGGTTGTGGGCCAGGTCCCCAGTAGGGGGCGCGCGAGAGGCAACCACACACTGATGTTTCTCTCTTTCTCCCTCTCTTCCCCTCTCTCTAAAAATAAATAAGATCTTTAAATGAATATATAAATAAGTAAGTAAATGGAACCATCCTAGAGAAACTGCCTCACATGCCTGATGCCCACACCCGGGCTAAAGCGACATCGTGCCCCAAGTAAGGGCGAAGACAACAGTAACAGGATATTCTGACCATGGCACTGGCAGCTACTAGGCTGAACATTAAAAACGTTGTCTGGAATTAACACGTCCTCACCAACAGCGATGCCTTCCTGCCACCGACGTCCTCATTCCTGCCCCTTCCCATGGATACCCCTGGCCTTCGCCTCCTCGCCGAGACCCTGTTTGGGCCTCTTCCGGAGTTGGGGTGTCCCAGCAGCTGTTCCTGTTGATCTCCAATAAGTGCTCGTTGCCCCTCACTCCAGGGGCCTCTCTAGTTTTAGGGGAACAGGCTACACCGGCAGCGCGGCAAACCCGTGAGTAGCGTGTTGAGCTGTGATGTTGCCACGACCGTGACGTCTGGCTGGGCCATAGGAGTCTTCCGCTCCTTCACGGTCTCCTGGGACCATCGGGGTGTAGGTGGCCCAGCGCTGACCAGACACCAGCCGTCCTGCAGCCCGCGGCCGCACAGAGAAGCGCTGGTGCAAGTCCTGAAACTGGGAAGCGCTAGGAGAACAGCAGCCTCACGACCAGGGCTGGGTGGGCAGTCCTCAGTGTGGACGCGAAGAGCACCGCCCGTAGACTGGCAGACTGGCAGACTGGGTTCCGTCAGAAGCCCAGACTGCGCCCTGTGAAGCACACCAGCGAGGCAGCGAGAAGGCAAGCCGCAGCAGACGAAGTATTTGCAGACCACACATGGGACAAAGCGCCAGATCTAGAATCTATAAAGAATTTGCTCCACGTAACAGGAAGAAATCAAACAATTCAACGTGAAAGTGCACGAAAGGCGAGACCCTTGAGCAGGGAGGGCACATGTGTGCACGTTAGGCCGTGGGCAGGTGTGGTGCGGCCTCAGCCCTCAGCTGCCGTGTGGTGTCACTTCCCTGATCCGATGGGCCAGAATCAAAAACTGTGACACCAAGTGATGGGGAGGATCCAGGGAGCCTGGGTCTCTGCTTCCAGAAAACTGCGGGGTGGTTTCGCACCAAGTTAAAAGTGGCCTGACCTGGGTTGGTCCAGTGGAGGCCTGTGCCTGAATGTCCCCACACCTCTGCAGGCTCAGAAACTGGAAGGTCCAGCCCTGGCTGGTGCGGCTCAGTGGATTGAGTGCTGGCCTGCGAGCCAAAAGGTCGTTGGTTCAATTCCCAGTCAGGGCACAAGCCTGGGTTGTAGGCCAGGTTCCCAGTAGGGGGTGTGTGAGAGGAGACCAAACATTGGTTTTCCTTCCTTCTTTTTTCCTCCCTTCCCTAAAAATAAACTAAAATCTTAAAAAAAAAAAAAAAAGAAAGAAAGAAAGTGAAAAGTCCAGAAATGCCTTGGACACGGGAGGCCTAGCTGTGCAACTGGACTCGGCTGGGCACAGAGGAGGGACGCTTGGCACCCACAATAGCCATTGGGCCTCGGCCTCGTGCTGAGTGGAAGAGACCAGGCTCTGTCCACCCCTGGGACTGTGTCCCAAAGACAGACTGTCAAGAGGGAGCTGGTACCTGCAGTGGGGCGGCCAGGGGCGTGGCCACGGGGGCTCCTGGCAGGGAGGGCAGGGGAGCCCGGCTGTGCACAAAGGGACGGCCAGGTTGTGGTCCACTGTGTGCGGGGCACCCCACAGCCAAGCGCTGAGGCTACGGCTCTCACCCCAAGGACTGGACAACAGGCTGGGCGGCCTTCTGGCCTTTGCTCTGGCTGAGCCTGGACCTTCTACATTTTCTAGTCACCTGATTCTGACCTGCCCTGGCACTCATCCTCTGGCAGGGGGGAGGGGAGGGGAGGGTCAGAGGGCAAAGTCCAGCACCCGCTGAGGAGAGGCGGGGCCCACCTGCTCTCGTCCCAGAGCAGGGCAGGCAGAGGGGGTGACACCCCTGGGCAGCAGGGAGTTGAGGGACCCTCAGCAGTGAGGGGATGACCCTGGGCAGGGGCTGGAGCTCAACCCCACTGAGCCCCGGTCGTTGGTCTGTGAGCTGGGGGTGGTCTGCCACTTGGGGTGGGTGGCTCTGGCCAGCAGTGCACCTGCTTCAGGCTCCGTCACCTGCCTGGCTGCACACCCAGATCTAGGAGGCTGGTGAGTAACAGGCGGGAGGAGTGGGCAGGGAGGGAGAGGCAGGCTGGACAGAACCTGGCAGGTACCGGAGGGAGTAGTCCAGCTTCCTCCTTGCTGCAGCCGGCTGTCCACCAGCCCAGGTGAGAGGAGGGCTTTTCTGGTCTGGGGGTCTGCCTGGTCAGGGGGGTCTGTCTTGGTCAGGGGGTTCTGTCCTGGTCTGGGGGTCTGTCCTGGTTGTGGGGGTCTGTCCTAGTCTGGGGGGCTCTCCTGAGTGTGGGGAGCCTTCCCATTCTCTTTGCTCACCCAGGGAGGGCTCAGGCTTGGGGCTCACAGGCTACATCCCCTGGAGGTGGGGTGTGACATGGGGTCCTGGTGTCCCTGACACCTGCCTGGCACCCACCTCTTTGTCACGTGAGGTTGAGAGGCGGTCTGTGGCCTGGGTGCTGGTTGGCGACACGGGCTGGCCCCATTGAGGCCTCGCCTGACTGTAACTTGAGCAGCTCACCTGTCTTCTCGGAGCCTCCCTCTTCCCTCCTTAAAGGGGGTCAGAGCCACATGGCCGGTGGCCGTCCCCACGTGGCCAGAAGCCTGGGCAGAGGCAGCCTCCTCCTCCCATGTCACTCAGTTTGGACGAAGTGAAGGGCGCAGGAATAGGCCACATGATACAAAACCCCGTGACCCCAAAGTGCTGCCACCCGGAGATCGGGTTCCCAGGAGCCAGTGTGAGGCCAGCTCGAGGGCCCTGTGTTCCCGGGTCAGCCGCGGCCAGCAGCGGGGCCGTCTGGGGCTCGCCCAAACGTTTCAACTCAGAGAAACTGGAGCTTGGGTTTTCAAGCAGAAACCAGGTGCCTGTAAACTCTGCCTTGAAGTCCTTTTGTGGGAAGATGTGCTTCCCGCGACCCCACCGACCCCCTTCACTGGGCCTCAGGAGGTCTCCTGCACCCACTGGCTCAGACTTGACCTCAAGCCCCAGAGAGAAAGCCCTCCTGGGGGAGCCCTGGGGTGGGGCCCAGAGAGGAGGCAGGTGGGTGGGAGCTGGTGTCCTGGGCCTTGAAGTCCAGCCCAGGGTGACCGCAGAGCTGGGGCCCCTTCAGTGGGGGCGAGGCGGGAGGAGATCAGGGCTCTGGGACCGGACGCCAAGAGGGGTTGGGGGGCAGCCCCGCTGGTCCCGCCTCGCCATGGCGTCAGAAAGAGGCCACCCTGGGCTGTCAGTCAGGGTGGCGCACCGCACCAGCTGCACCCCAGGAGGGTGGAATGGCGGGGTCTGCCCACTGCTGCCCACCCCGCCTCGCCCCCCAGGTGCAGCCCCACCCCCACCATGAAGCTGACCTGCAAGGAGTGGGTCCTCACGGCCCTGCTGGGCACCACCGCGGCCTCGGCCCTTACCACGCTCATTCTCATCCTGGTGGAGGCCACCAGCGTCCTGCTGCCTGCGGACACCAAGGTATGCTCCCAGACCCTGAGCCGGGGCTGGGCGGGGGCTGGGCCTGGGCCTGCGCCACCCTGAACCCCATATCACTCCCAGTTTGGGGTTGTGCTCGACGCGGGGTCCTCCCACACATCCCTCTTCGTGTATCGGTGGCCGGCAGACAAGGAGAACGACACGGGTGTGGTCAGCCAGGCCCTGGCCTGCAGGGTGAAAGGTCAGTGGGCCCATCTGTCGAAGGTGGGCGGGGTTGGGAGCTGCAGCCCCCTGCGGGGCTGGGCTTCCCTCTTGGGCGGAGGGCTGGGAGGCAGCACAGGTTGGTGTCAGTGCCTTGACGGATTACACTAAAGGAAAGGAGCTCCAAGAGGTTGAGTGGGCTCCCCCAGGTGGCACAGCCGGTCAGTGCGGGGCTGGGTCAGAGCCTGCCACAGCCTCCCCGGGTCCGGACAAGCCCCACCTGAGCCTGCGGTCCTGTCTCCTCCGGCTTCGGGGGCTCCTGGGGTTTCTGCAGCTGTGGTCCCCTCCTGCCTGCCCCTGCACGGCTGCCTCCCCGGGTCTCCGTCCCCTCTCCTTTCTCTCATGAGGGTCCCATCCCGGCATGGGGGCCCTCAGGGGAATCTGGGAGGATCTCACCTCCAGGTCCTTACCGACATCTGCAAAGACTTTTTCCCAAAGAAGGCCATGCTGGAAGGTTCTGGAGGGGGTGAGGCGATGCAGACACACCTTTTGGGGACCACCATCCAACCCCCCAAGGCCCTCTCAGCCCAGCCAGCCTTCGGGGCCTGGAGCCTGGTCCTGGGGTGCTGTGTTTCAGGGCCTGGCATCTCCTCCTACGCCTCCAACCCCACCCAGGCCGGCGAGAGCCTGCAGGGCTGCCTTCAGGAGGCGCTGGCCGTGGTCCCAGCAGCCCAGCACCAGCTAACGCCCTTGTTCCTGGGGGCCACAGCCGGCATGAGGCTGCTCAGGTAGGGGCTGGTCCTCCCCCAGGGCAGGCGGGCAGGCGGGCAGGCAGGCAGGTGGGCAGCCTCCAGCCAGACTGAGCCTGTCCCGCCCGCACAGCCAGAAGAACAGCTCTCAGGCGGCGGACATCTTCGCAGTGGTCGCCCAGGCCCTGGGCCGGGCCCCCCTGGACTTCTGGGGCGCCGAGCTCCTGCCCGGTCAGGATGAAGGTGCCTTCGGTTGGATCACCATTAACTATGTCCTGGGCTTGCTGGTCAAGGTGCGTGGGCAGTCCCGGGGCGGGGGCTGGATGAGCGGGGCTGGGCTGGGCTGGAGCAGGGCCTGTCTGCCTGTGCTCAGTGCTCCTTCTCTGGAGAGTGGATCCGGCCTCCGGAGGGGACGCTGGTGGGTGCCCTGGACATGGGTGGGGCCTCCACCCAGATCACCTTCGTGCCTGGAGGCCCCGTTCAGGATGAGAGCACACAGGCCACCTTCCGCCTCTACGGCTTTGAGCACAGCATCTACACCCGCAGCTACCTCTGCTTCGGGCGCGACGAGGTGCTGAGCAGGCTCCTGGCCGGGCTGGTGCAGGTGGGCTCCCCCGGGACACGGGACCTGCTGGCTGAGCCCCCCACTCCCTGGCAGGTGCTCAGGGCCACCTCCCGCCCTCTCTGCAGAGCAGCCCCTCCCGCCTGGTCCGCCACCCCTGCTACCACAGCGGCTACCAGGACACACTGTCCCTGGCCCACCTGTTCCAGTCGCCTTGTGTGCAGGCCACAGCCCCCCAACACCTGCCCCCGAACCTGACCGTGGAAGGGACGGGGAACCCCAGGGCCTGCGTCTCAGCCATCCGGGAGCTCTTCAACTTCTCCAGCTGCAAGGGCCGAGGAGACTGCGCCTTCAATGGGGTCTACCAGCCCCCCGTGCGGGGCCAATTCTATGTGAGCCCCTGGGGCCCGATGCCAGGTGGGCCCAGGACTCTGGGCTCCTGGGGACTCTGCACCCGGTGTGGGGCAGGGTGGAGACTGGCGCTGCCCCAGCACAGGGACACCTACCCCGCCCCCCCACAGGCCTTCTCCAGCTTCTACTACACCTTCCACTTCCTGAACCTCACCTCGGGGCAGCCGCTGGCCACTGCCAACGCCACCATCTGGGAGTTCTGCCAGAAGACCTGGAGGCAGGTGGGTGGGCCCCGGGGACCGCAGCTTGTCTGAGAGGGGACTGGGGGACCCCACCCTGGATAGTGTGGCCACTGGGGTTGGGGGAGCTGTGGAAGGGAGGACAGCCCCTTGGCCTCAGGTAGGACCAGCCCCGGTGTCCCAGGAGGTGTGGCTTCACCTGGCTGCTGGCCTTCCCGGCCCAGGTGGAGGAGGCCTCGGCTGGGCAAGACAGCCAGCTGCGTGACTACTGCGCCTCGGGCCTGTACATTCTCACGCTCCTGCTGGACGGCTACGGGTTCAGCGAGGACACCTGGCCCAGCATCGAGTTTCGCAAGCAGGTGGCTCCCTCCCAGCCCAGGAAGGGTGGATCGGGGTTGGGGATGGCCGGCCACAGCGCTGACCTCCCGTGTGTCCCCCAGGCTGGCGGCACCGACATCGGCTGGACGCTGGGCTACATGCTGAACCTGACCAACATGATCCCGGCTGAGGTGCCCGCCCAGTGGCGGGCACAGAGCCATGGCGTCTGGGTGGCCAGTGTCACCTTTGTGGTGCTGACCCTCGGGGCCGTCCTCACTGCTGCCTGGGCCCTGCTGCTCTGGCCCTGGGACTAAGCAGGAGGCCTCCTGGCACGGGAGAGGCCCCACTCGGCTGGGCCACCCAGCCTGGACACCTGTGCTGGCTGGGGCGTCCCCAAGCTCCTGACTGTGCGGCCTCCAAGGGGCTTGTCCTGTAGGCTCTGACCTCAGAGTTGCTCTGGCCAAGGAGGTGGTGCCATGGCCACCATGGGGGCCTCCCCATCAGTGGCTTCCCCATCCTGGCACCCTGGGTCCCCTCCTCCACCATGCTTTCCAGGCAGCAGGTGCTTCCTGCACAACTGCCCACTGCCAGGTCTCCCGGGCACTGGAGGGAGGATGTGCCCAGGAGAGGGAGTGAAGGCTGGAGCAAAAGGGGCCCGACTCCCTGGGAGGGGCAGGCGGGGGCCCAGGGTCCTCAGGAGGAGGCTGGAGCCCCAGTGTCACCCAGCCTGAGGAACGAGGGGCTTCTCTGGAGCAGCCCCACCCATGCCCTCAGCCGGGCCTCGAAGTGACCAAGCCCAGAACACATCCACACCTCCGGGGGGGAGACTGCTTTTATTAAAACCCTCCCTCCTGCCACGGGGCTTCTCAGGGCTGATGTCGCCGCGGCCACGGGGCTCCTCACACACGATGGCCGGCCGGGACCACGAAGCATTTGGGAAAGATGCCGACGTGGCCGTCACAGTGGCCCTCCAGCCATGCCTGGTCCACTGCAGGGGACA
Organism: Desmodus rotundus; assembly: GCF_022682495.2. Classification (NCBI taxonomy): domain Eukaryota; kingdom Metazoa; phylum Chordata; class Mammalia; order Chiroptera; family Phyllostomidae; genus Desmodus; species Desmodus rotundus. The sequence goes on from NC_071387.1 coordinate 635,760, forward strand.
GGGCGTGATGCCACGTCCGCTCACAGACCCCGCCTGCCCCGCTGGCCCCAGCAGGTGACTGGGAGAGGGCACTGCCTGCCCCACCGCCACATAGGACATCCATGATGTCCCCCGGCTGCGGGTCCAGGTCCTCAGGCCGCTGGGCAGAGTAGCTGTGCTGGGCCACCACTTGGCAGAGGACAGGCCGGCCACCTACTGCCTATGGCAGAGGGACACTGCAGGGCCAGCCGGCACCAGAGGGCCCGGGGCCTCCCCCAAGGCCGCCCCACGCAGGCCCAGGCCCTGGCTCCCCGAGGCTCACCCGGCACTGGAGCTGCAGCCCCGCGGGGCCAGAAGCCACATCCCACCAGGCCCTCTGCAGCACCTGCTCCTCAGGCAGGGGGACCCAGCGCCCGTTGTCCCCGGGCTCTCGGTAACTGTAAAGAGACCCATCGGTGTGAGCAGCAAGGGGCTGCCAGCCTGCGTGGGCCTGGGCTGTGGGGCGGCTGAGGACCCCGGACACCCGCTGGTGAGGCCGCCCCTCTTCCAGCTGCAGCCCTGGCGCTCCCTCCCAGGGCTGAGAGGTGCCCACCTGAGCTGCCCGCACTGAGCCTGGGCAGGGAGGGCCTCGCTCAGCAGGGCCCTCAGGCTGGGCAGGCTGGCTCCTCTCGGGGCCTCCAGGGCCAGGGTGAAGGCACACTGCACTGTGACGGCCACCGAGTGTGTGCGGTCCCCTGCGGCCACTCCCTGGGGCCAGGCAGAAGGGTGGCAGGTCTCCGAAGCTCTAGACCTTCATGGCCATGGTGGGCTTTGGGCCCAGGGGCTGGGGTTGCGGTGAGGTCAGGGACTGGGAGGGTGGGAGGAGCTGGGGCTAAGGGACTGTACAGCTTCCTCAGCTGGGACCCCCGGGGCCACGCAGAGGGACAGGGCCTGGTCTTGGGGCCCCTCATTCCTGGGGAGTAAGGACCTCTTACCCCAGCACCCACAGGGTCTTCAGAGGGCTTAGGGTCTGGCTGCCCAGCTGCCAGCTGCCCTGCCAAGGGGAATAGAGCAGAGGCCATCACCCCCAAGGGGAACATTTTGGAGGACCTGCCAGAACGACCTGCCCACATGGAGGCCTGAGGCTGCCAGCTTCCTCGTCAGGAACCAGAGAGCCTGCTCTCAGCAACCCGTCCCCCCAAGCCTACTCCCACCCAGCACAGTGGGCAGGAGGCCCTTACCTACAGGAGCCTGCTGGCCAACCTGCTCCAGGTGGGGTCTCTGCAAGGGAAGCCACGGGTGGGGCCGGGGTGGTGGGAGCTTCAGGGAGCAAGTGCCGGTGACTCTCTTTTCCCTCCCGTCTTTGATAAACTGAAGGTGAAACTGAACTGCCTTCTCCGTGCACGGCAGGAAGTGAGGCCCAGGTCCCTTCTTCCTCAGCCAAACCCCAGTGCCTGGGATGACCCATGTCCAGGACGGGAGGCAGGGTGACAGGGCCTGACTGAGGCGGGGATGGCCCACAGCAGGGACATGAGGGCTGCAGGCCAGGCCCCTGGAGAGCCTGTCGGGGACGCCAGAGCTCTGTCTCCCAGTGGGCAAGGAGGCTGCCTGCTCTGCCTGAGACCCTTGTAGTGCCCGGCTGTGGCCACTGGTCCCCACACTCAGCCTGGAGTTGGGGGTCCTCCTGGTACTTCGACCCCTGTCCCCCGCCCAGCTCACTCACCTGCTCACTCACGGAGGCGAGTGCTCGGTGGTCAGCCTGCCCTGCCCGGCCAGATCCGACCTCCGTGACTGCGTTGGGGGGTGTCCTGATGCCGAGAGGCATGCTGGCTCTACAGGGGCCCGTGTCGTGGGCCCTGGGGGCAGGACACCCCGTCCTCAAGGCTCACTTCCCCCTGGTGCAGCCCACCCAGCTGCCCCCTCAGGCAAGGGCTCTACAAAAGGTGGGCTTCAGGGGAGCCCTGAGTGCAGACGTGGGGTGGGAGGGACAGGTAAGGGGCCTGCCCCCCACCCTGTGTGACCTTGAACGCCTCCAGTGGCAGCTGCCCCCTCTCCAAGGCCTGGGTGTGGTGGTGGGGGGCTTGCTCAGGGCAGACACAGCCCAGCCTGTGCCCCATCCCAGGCACCTTACGCCCGCCATCCCACTCTGCTGCCTGGAGCCCACCAAGGCCTGAGCGGTGGTCCCAGGGGAGCAGCACAGGCCCAGGACAGAGGACGCCCTGGGCCTCTGCACAGACAAGGCCACGGGAAGGGCTGAGAGGCTGGACGCCCATGGCATGGGGGGCTTTGGCCGGTTTCAACCTGAAAAGGGGACGTTGCAGTCCTGGCCTGTGGCTGGGAGTGGCCACACCGGGTGTGCAGGCTCCGTTTCCCACACAGGGGAGGCAAGCACGCAGAGGGGTGGCTCCGCTTCCTACCTCGGGCCAGCCCTGGGCCTAGCTCCTCCACCCTGGTCCAGAACCTGCGGGCACAGAGCAACATCCTGCTTGGTGCTCAGACGCCCATGGGTGAGGGGCGGGGCAGGGGGACTGGCGGTGCTCCCCCAGGCAAGACTGTGTGATGTTCACAGACTGCCCCACGGGTCGGAACAGCCACCCCCAGTGCCCAATCAGAGGAATGCTGGGGAGTCCAGGGAGGGCTCAGAGCAGGTGCGGCATCTCCCCGCTTCCACAGGGGCTTCTCAGCGCTCTGACCGGCAAAACACCGGGCGAGGAGGCTGGGCCGAGGGGTGGCGTCCACCCACCTGGGGCTGCTGAGGCCCAATGCCAGAGGCCACCACCACCTGGTGAGGGACAGCAGAGGGACAGCTGGGTAGGAGGGGCCCAACCACACCCCCAGGGGCCCTGTGATGTCTGCTCCCCAGCCCTGGATGCCTGCCCACACCCCGAGCCTCCTATCTGCTGGGCCGGGCTGCCCCGGCCCCAGGCTGCCAGACCACCCAAGGGCCAGCCACATGGGGAGACACACTGGATAGAGGAAAATACCTGCACTCATCGTTTTGACTTATTTTCATGGTACAAATTTTAAAATATTTTTGCTTCCTAGGAAGTCTTCTACTATGAAAAGTAGACTCAAATGTGATAGGTTAATGCCACCCAGAGCCCCTCCTCACCCAGCTGGCTGGCCTCTGCCAGGGGACCTGGCAAAGGGCCGTGGTGTTCGTGACACCTGCTCTCACCCGGGGCTGCACACGGTCACACACAGCATGCTGGCCCTTGGTGACCTCGGGGTGTCCAGCTGGCCCAAGGCCACCAGCCCAAAACCAAAGTGACTTTTTCTTTGACTATACAGGGACCCACTTGCCCGCCTGCGCCCTGCCCTTGGGGCAAGCTGCTCCCAATGTCCTATGATGGCGGTGCTGCTGGCCTGACACAAGTGGGCACAATGCAGCCAGGTCCGCCTAGTGCGGCTGCCCCTGCTCTTGAGCTCTGAGGGGGCTGCTGAGGCTGGCAGAGCTGTGGCAGCGGTGGCAGGCAGGGCAGCACCTGGGGCCCCTGCTCTGTCCCCTGGTTCTGCGGTCCCAGGTCTCTGAGCCCCATTTGGGAACGTGCCCCCAGCCCTGTGCCCACTGTCCACCCACAAGGGCATGTGCGAGACACGCACCAGACCCTGCCTGTCCCTGAGAGCTCAGCACAGGCCTGACCACCTGCCCTTCTCTGGCCGCTGGGCCCTCGGGTCCCCGCGCCTGGAGCCTGAGAAGCAAGAAGCTGCCCCCTTACCTTGGCCTTGCCCAGGAAATCCATGGGCTCCAGGTGCTCCAGGTGCCGCCTGGGGGGCCGGAAGACCTCACCCCTGGGGACACTCCGCGGCTGCAGGGGACCCTGTTCCTGGAGGGAGGCCCGGCCCATGCCGACTCCGCATCTGGCTGCCCGCACCTGCCACAGCCCCTGAGCTCCGGAGCAGATGGGGTCGCTTGGGGCCCCAGCCTCTCCCCACAGGCCGTGGAAAGCACTCGCCACACCTGGGCACAAGGGCCATCTCGCCCTGGAAGTTTCTTCGTCTCACGTAGGGGTCTGTACGTGTGTGGGCGCTGGGCCCCGTGAGCAGCTCTGGGTCAGCTCAGGAGCCTGGGGGCAGCAGCCGGCCTGGCTCTCCTTGCCCACCCCTCACCTGAACTTGGGCCAGGGCAGCATCCAGGTCACCGCGGGCACTTCCAGGGCCCTTGGAGATGGCTTCCTCCAGGCTGCAGGCGGCCTCGGCCCAGAGCCCCAGCCCGCACTGCGCCGCCGCCACGTTGAACAGCACCTGGGGCCAGGTGAAAGGAGGGCAGCGGCCAGGGCCCGCTTGGTGCCACCTCTGGGCCCCATAGCTGCTGGGGCTCTTCTGGGGGCCCAGCCGTGCGAAGTCTGCCTGGCTCAGGGGGTTCGTAGCCCGGGATGCCCCCCACCCCGTAGTCCGTCACTCTGGCCCATCTCCCCTCTCTAGGGGGCCCTCTGGCCTGTCACCCCCATTCTGTACCTGGCCCATCCCCTCCATGGCCCCTTCCTCTGGTCTGGGATGTGGCCCTTCCCTGTCCTGTCACCCCCCCCCATGTGAAGGGACGTCTGGTGGACACGTGGGGTTGGGTTATAGCTGTTGGCAGCAGGGACCAGTCGGGGACAGTGGGCTCTGTCCCTGTGGCCTACAGGGGACACCACGCTCCTGGAGCCAGCTGGCCACCCTCTAGGGACACAGTAACAGGGCCCAGGGGGAGTCACCTGTGTTGCTCAGTGCCCTGGGCTAGGGGACACAGGGGGGCTGTGGACCCGCCCCTGACGGGCCTTCCTCCACAATTCCCAGAAGGCTCCACAGCAGTGTGTTTCTGGGAGTATTTGGGGGTTCTCCCCAGTGCCCTTCCCTCAGTGTCCACACTGTCCCTTAGCTAGGCCACCTTCTCCCACCCACCTCTCCTGGCTGGAAGAGATTCTGGCATCCCCACCCCACCAGGGCCCAGGCCCCAGCCTCCTCCGAGTGGGGGAGTAACAGGAGGGGGCGGGGGCACCCTGGCCAGAGGGAGTTTCTGTCCACATAGCCTGACCTGTGACAGTAACAGACGACAGGACCTAGAGGAGGGGGTTTACAAGAACCAAGGACCTAAAGGACCACTCGGGCCACCCACACCTGGACAGCGTCCCCGGAGGCGCCCCTGGACTACCTCCCAGGCCTGCAGCTTGAAGCGCAGGCCCAGCTGCGTGTAGTCGATGGCGGCGTTCCCCCGCAGCTGGACCAGGGCCAGCTGGAAGTCAGACAGGGCCTCCTGGGACCTGCGGGCAGCCGGAGGCCGGGGGACCTCAGTGGGGAAAGGGGCCCAGCTCTGTCCCCACTTCCCCCCACCTAGAGCTCCAGGGACACCTGCTGGGGGCAGTGGTGATTACTCAAGCCCCCACAAAGTTCTCAAGGGGTCAGTGCGAAGATGTGGCTACGTCTCGAGTGTGGGGTGGTGCCTAGCTCTGACCCAGCTCTGCATTCTGGGCATCTCCCTCCCCTGCCCCTGTCTGCACCCCAGACCCCCTTTGGTACCCCAGCTGTGCCCTGGTCATTTCCTTCCCACTTCTCAGGCCCCCCACTCCCTGCAGGCCTCCCTGCGGAGCCCTGCTGCATGCTCCCCTGCCCACCATTCACCCCCCCTCCAGAGAGGTTCCAGCTGAGCCACATGCCCAGCATGGGGCCCCCTGTGGGGCTTGTCCTGGGGGCCAGGTTTGTCTCTGGGAAGGCAGCAGTTCAGGCAGCCTGGTGAGCAGGGTGGACCCCAAGTCCCTCTGGGTCCTGAGGCACACCACTGCAGCCCTGTGCTCAGTCTCCACAGCGGTCCTGCTACAGCAGACGACGTGTTGAGGAACAAAAGAGGGGATGCCCATGGCGTGTGCACCCCACAGAGACGAGAGGCCACATGGCTCTGCCTGCATCCCACTCTTGTCCCAGAGGAGGTGGCCCACAGGAGAGGAATAGCCAGGGGCCCCTTGCTCACCTCTCCAGCTGGAAGTTGGCCACTCCTCGCTGGAAGAAGCCAATTGCCAGGTACGCATCCTTGGCCACTGCTTGGTCAAATGCCTGGGAACAAATGTGCCCATGGAATGCCAAGGTCTGTAACCCATCACCCCATGTCACAGGCGCAGTCCAGACGGATGACCAGCAATGGGGCCAAGGCGTTCCACAGGCCCTGTGAAAGTCTCCTGTGCCAGCCCAGAACCCTCAGAGCTCATGGCTGGGCGCACACGGCCATTCAGGTCCCTCCACTGCCATAACCCAAACCACCCAAGTCCCTGAGGGGCCTCATGAGGGGCTCGGAGTGCAGCAAGGTGGCATCACAAACCACTTTGTTTACCGCGAGGACAAGGAGAGAGGACAAGGGAACAGCCCCGCACACTGACGACGCTAGCTGCCTTGGGGGGAGGCCATTATGCAAGAGTTTTGTCTTTTGAGGATCCTATTTTTGGTGGCTTGTACACCGTGACACACTTCTCATCCAGCAGAATCAGGAAGAACGCCAGCGCAGCTCTTCCCGAAACCGCACTCAGAAACGACGCCGTCTGTCCCTTCCAGGGACAGAGGCCGCAGCGGGGGTGTGGTGGTGGCACTCTACCAGGTCTACCCTAGCGGGGGGCTTGTTGGACTGGATCTGACCCAAGGTTGAAGGTTCTGTGTGGCGGCCACTCGGGCTGTAAACCCTGTGTGTTTGCTGTACTGCCGGCCCCCTCACCCTGGGAGTAGCCAGCTCAAGGCTCCTGTGGAGCCCAGAGAGCACAGCACGGCCCCGGCACGCCCCTCCTCGCCCTGTGCCGCTCCCCAAAACAATGATTAATGGCAGCTGTTCCACTGCTTTTAAAAACCTCGAATTTCCAACGAATATGCTATTCAACTGTCACTTCATTGCACGGACTTCAGACAACACGAGGCTCCTCCTCTTTGGGGGAGGGGAGAACCGAGCGGGGGCATCCTCTCCCTGGGTGAGTCACACAGCCTGACACGCGCGGTTTCTGCAGAACCACCCGGTGTCCACTGATCGGACACCCTTCCTCAGACAGCAAATAAACAGAAAAGGTTACTGAGCACCGTGGGTTCGTATGGGTGGTCAGAAACAGCGGCGGGCCCCCCGTCCCTTCTGGTCCAGGAGTTTGGGAGACACTGACATGGATATTGCTCCACGTCACCTCCTCTTCTTCATTTGCCCAGTTTTCATCGACCACGTGAAGGACCTAGGAACCAGCCTCTTTCCAGAGGTTGGGGCCTGTGCAGCGCGGGGGGGGGGGGGTACACCAAGCCTTAAAGGGCAGAGAGCGACTCTGTACTGCCCCTTGGGCGGAGCCAGACATGCAGGCGCTGTGCATCCCTGTGCTCCTGGTTCTATTTTAGGGAGCAGATTGGGAGACAGGGGAGCCCTCACATCTGGGCTTTGGGCACAGACCTGTCTCCTCACCATCACCACAGGCATCTGCTGAAGCCCCCTGCACAAAACCCCACACCTTCAGGGACAGGTAAGCCCCTTCCCAGCCGGATCCAGCCTCAAGCTTGTTTCCAGGTATGTCAGTTTCCAGGTATGTGAGCACCCGAGCCAGGTGTATTAGCACCTCTGGGTGAGCACCCGAGCCAGTGTCCAACCGTCGTTTCCCTGTGACCATACAGTCACCGCACAGTGGAGGCAGTAGGAACCCCTGCACCCCAATGCTGGCCCTGACTCCATCAGCTCAGGACGAGGGTCCCTCGACCACAGAGCTCTCTCCTGCCTTAGGCGTTCAATGAGGCAGAACACTGGACGGACATCCCCCCGGTAACCCTCGGGAGGAAGGGCGGGGCTTACGCCTGCAGCGGGGTCTTCATCACACCGCTCTTTGGCTGGGCGCGCGGTAAGGCCCCCAGTGCCAGAGAACAGCCTCCCCCAGAGGTGGAGTCTCAGCGACCAACCCTGGGGCGCCCTGGCTCACCCGCAGCGCGGCCTCTGGGTCCCCGGCCAGCAGGTGCACGCAGCCCACGTTGAAGCACATTTTGGCGGGCCGCCCTGGGACCCCCGAGAAGAGGCGCAGGGCGCTGCCCCAGTCCCCGCACGCCACAGCCTGCACGCCCCGCTGCCAGTTGAGCACCAGGTCCCCGAGCGAGGGCATGGCGGCCTCAGCACCTGTCCGGCCGCGGCGGAAGTCGCTACTTCTGGGCCGGAGCGCAGCAGGTGGCGGGGTGGTGTCCCGTGAGGGGTCCGGTAGGATGACTGGGGGACCGAGGGCCGCGGAGCAGGGACGTCTGGATCCGGAGGTGGGCTAAGGCTGTGGTGCCCCTTCGAGGCCGGTGGGGGGTCGGGGACGGAGAACCGCTGGGCACTAGTACGCAGGCGGGGTGTTGGTGAGCGCCAGGTGCGCCACGCCTCCTGCTGGCCTAGGCGCCCCCTAGCGACAGAGCAGCCCCCAGCCCCGCCCACCGGCATGGCTCCGCCCAGGGCCCGCCCCCAACCATTGGCTCGGCCCCTCCCGGATCTGGTCCCGCCCTCGCTGCCCATCGCCCCCTGCCCTGACCACGCCCCCGACAGCAACCCAGCACCCCCCCCCCCGGGTCTGGCCACGCCCCTCTTCTGTCAGTCCCGCCCCGGACTGCCCATTTCCGTTTCAGTCCCGCCCCCTTGGACGTGAGCCGAAAAGCTCCGAAAAGCTCCGAGCGCTCGTGTTTCCCCGCCAGCCGCCCCGAGCGCGCCCGTAAGCTTCGGGCGGGGTGCTCCGGGGAAAGCCGTCCGGGTCCGCTGCTGCCGCTGCTGCCGCGGTCGGGCCAAGGTTCCGGGCGGGTCCCGCGGGCTCAGATGAGCGACCCCCGGGGAGCGGGCGGACGTTGGGCGGGCTCGAGGACGGCTGGGGCGCAGGAGGCATGGCCGCGCCGAGGGGCTGCAGGGGGCGGGGGCTCAACCCAGTGCCCTTTAGTGGCCGCTGTCGCCCCCCTCCCCTCCAGCCCGCGGGCCGAGTCTGACAGGCGCGGAGCCCTCGTCCCGCGGCCCTGCGGACTCGGCTGCGCGTGCAGCACGTCCTGGGCCACAGGCCACACATGGTCCCCACTCCAGCGGCCAGTGCGGCAGAGGGACACCAATGAGAGGGACCTGGGAGCGGGCCGGCCCAACCCCAGGAGCGGACGCTGGCCTGTTCCGGGAGCCCGACATCAACCCGCAGCCAGAGTGGAGGCCCCCGGGCTCTCTCCGGGAAGCGGGTGGTGGCAGCGACCCAGCCACACTGTTGGGGACCGTCTCTCACTTCCCCACAGCCCTCCCCAGTGCTCCTCATCTTTCCTGCAGAGATGGGGTCCCAGTGAGCAGGCGGGTTGTGGGCAGTGGGCCCTTTTGACCTTAAAAATAAATAAAAGTTATTTTACCAGCAAAAATAGATTTATGTGGAAATAGCAAAGAATTGCTATTCAGGACAAGCAAGCTATAGCAAAGGCAGCCCAACAAAACTAAAGCATATTATTTTATGGAGAAAAGGAGGAAGTTGGGAGAGGTTGTCTCCAGGGGAAGTCCACTGGAGGAAAGCTAGGGGTCAGGGAGGTGACGGGTTCTCACTGGCCCAGCCGCAGGGCAGCAGGTTTCTTACACAGCCCGCTGAGCCCGTAGCTGGTGATTCTGTCCTGGGAGGCTGTCGACAGCGCCCCCTCCTGCCTTGACTCCACTTGAAATGAGGTTTATTTCGTTTCAAGTTCAGGAGGTTCCCCAGAAAAACGGTGCAACACCTGCACCCAGAGGGAGTGATTCATGGATTTTAAGGAGTTAGCTCAAGCAGTTGTGGGGGCTGCAGACCCCGGCAGCCCTGATGCTGCGACTCAAGGCCAAGGCCTCCTGGAGGCTGAGGTCCCTCCTCCCTTGGAACCTCAGCCGTTGTAAGGCCAACTGATTGATGAGGCCCACCCACCTCATGGAGGGGAGCTGGTTACTGTCTAAATTTTAAAACATACTTTCACAGCAGCTTGGGACTGTTTCACCACCTCTCCAGGCACCATGGCCTCACCAGGCTGACACATAAAATCACCCACCACAGCCCCCAGCCCCAGAAATGCCCCTGTGGATGGCAGTGCCCTTTTCCCTGCGCCGCAGAGCATCAGGACCTCCAGGGTCCAGGGAGGCTTGTGTCCGAAATGGCTGCTGGAGCCCAGAGCTCAGCTTTCACTCAGAGGCCTGACCCGCCTTCGACGCTGGCTGCCCTCCTTCCCTGGCTGGACCTGTAGGGCAAGTGGGCTGTGGCCCGGGAGCCACTCTGCCCAGCTGTGGCTGTGTCTCCTCCACTGTGACCCTGGGCCAGCTGAGACCACGGAGTCCTTGCCAGTGGGATGGGTGACGAGTGCCTACCCAGGAGGGAGGGCTGTCATGGGAAATGACACGGGAGAGGCCTTGGAGGTGCATTCGAGGGCACCGGGCAGCCGCTCTGCTCCATGCACGTGCTCAAGCTGCTGCCCACCGGGAGCCCGCTCGCTCCCCAGCGCAGACTGAGTTCCCCACTCTCTAGTCCTTCCCAGATTCCCTGGTGTGGACGCTCCCATCAGAGGACAGGGTCACACCTCCCACACCCCCATCCTCTCTGGTCTCCCAGCAGCATCTGCTCAGGGTCACTGTCCTGTCTCGGGGTTCACAGCCTCTAAGGCTCCGACCTCCTCCAACTGTATGCTCCCCTGTTTGCTCTCGTGGTCCCCCCATCCCACCTGGGGGTCCTCGTTGCCAACTGCTGCAGCCCCCACACCCTGCATCCGAAGACCCCTCACCCACTGGGGCCTCCTGTTCCCTCCTGAGGGCGGGAGAAGCCCAGCTGCACTGACTCACCTGTTCCTCTGTCTCGGTCCTTCTTGACCTGGAGCCTCAGGGTCACAGGCAGGTCCCATCTGCCCACAGACTCCTTCCGTGGCTGGGGTCCTTCCGTCCGGTCTCCTGGGCCCCAGCTCTGCCCATCGGCTTGCAGCCCAGGTCCAGGCTCCCTGCTTCCCAGAGAGATGGAAGCAGCTGGAAGGGGACCCCGAGCATCTGCACCCAGAGACCTGCCTCCCTGAGAACATCCCTCCCTGGGGTTAGTCCTAGAGCAGACATGTCAGTCCAGGAAGTGGATGTTTGGAAATTGATTGTATCCCCACTCCAGGAAGGTGGGGTTTTTTTTCTTTCTTTTTAAACAGTGACACTTTCCAAGAAAAAGGAAAATGCCACATAGATTTTTCTCTCAAGAAATAAAAACAGCCTTGTGGCACTTGGCTCCCAAGATCAGCTTCCAGACACCTGGGCATAACCTGGGCTGTGTCTGTCACGCAAGTTCTCAGGGCACCTCCCCATCGATGACACCCTGGTGTTGCCAGCTGCTCCCTGGGGGCTCATCCCAGCGCCCGCTGCCCGCCCGGCTCACCTCTCCAAAGCCCACCACTGCAGCCCGTTTGCGGGCTGCCGACCACTAACACACCAGCTGAGCACCTTGTTGTCCCCTTACCCACCCCGTTTTGTGTGCTCTCCTCCAGCAACAGGAGGGCAGTCCAGATCAATCTCCTTTGAGCTCAGAGCTGAGATAATAGAACGAGGAGAGTTTTTATACATTCCTGCGGGCGGGGTGGGCGGTGCAGGGACCAGGAGGTAAACCCAAAAACTGTTCATAAACCCAAAAACTGTTTCTTCAAAACGATGGCTGAGACCAACTCCGACAAGACTAAGGAAAATCAGGGAAGGAGGCCGCTGGGCATAAGGGGAGGAGAGCCCACGGGCGTAGACAGTGCACCTCGCGCCCGCTGGGGTTCCGTAACAAGTGCCCGGAGTGGCCGCCTCACGTGCCTGCCACTGCTGCTGGGCTTGGGGTGGGGGTGGGGAGGGGATGAGGGGGTGTTGGGCCAGGGGGGACAGCCAACACCCTCTCCTAAAGCTGAGATGGCATTGCCGCTTATTTTAACTTTTAAAAATAACACTTGGGGGGTTCTTTCTTTCTTTTTGTCGATTTGAAAGAAAGAGGTAGATCGACCTGTTGTTCTACTTTTTCACGCCTCATTGCTTGATTCCTGTGTGAGCCCCAACTGGGGATTGAACCGCAACCTTGGAGCATCAGGGACGCTCCAGCAGCACAGCCCCCAGGCCAGGGCGGGGGTTTCTTTTTCATGAGTACAAAGTGGAGTGTGTTCCTCACATAACACTTAGAAAATGCAAACAAGAAAACAGAGAATACTGAGAACTGGCCATCTGCACCCCTCAGAGCCTGGGGGGAGGCCCAGGGGTCCACGTGTGCGTCCAGCTCAGCTCCAGCAAGGTGCCTGCAGCCCACCTGCCACAGGGCCACCTCTGGTTAGGTACAATTGGTACCACACTGGGAGGAATTTTTTATCATGTGGTTCATCAGATTTCTACCCCATTCTGTCAAACATGGCTGGTGAGAGCAGACAGGGAGTGGGAAAGCCACTAGAACCTCTGCCCCCCACACCCCCTGCAGGCCAGCACCCCCTGGGAAAGGTCCCCACCCATAACTCGGGAGGGGCTGACTCCCCTCAAGCTCCACCTGGAGCTGAAGCTCCCTTGGTCAGCCAACTGACCTTTAGCAAGGGACACCACCATCCCGGCCAGCAGTGACAGAGCGACACTTGCCCAGCCGCTCCAGAGAAGCGTGGCCTCTCTGCACTGCAGTTGACCCTGGAGCGAGCTCCGCGCAGGAGCCAGACACAAAGACTTCGTGTCCTGTGACCAAGTGCGTGGAATGTCCCCGCGCAGATCCGAGGGGGCAGGATGGGGTGGGAGGTTGCTGAAGGGCGGGCGGGCGGGCGGGGAGTGTCTGCAGGACCACAGGTTAGGGGGCGTCTCTGGGTGAGACGCTCTGGAGTTGCTGGTGGCGATGGGGGCAGACACCTGAGCACACTGAAAACGCCGAGTTCACGCTCTGAAACGGGAAGTCCTGTAGCGTGTGAGTTATAGCTCGGAGCCGCGTAACGGTCGCCGGGAAGTGTGCACACGTTTAACGCAGCCTGAAAACCGATGGGTCCGGCTCTCGAGTCAGTACCGCCGTTCGCCTGAGCGCCCATGTCCCGGGGGCCTCAGAGGCTGTGTCTAGAATCGGGGGACGGGACAGTGAGTTCCCCGGTGCCCTTGTGAGCAGCCCTGGCCACATCCAGGCTGTCTGCTCTCCCTGCACTGGCCAGCGGGTGGGCGTGGGCAGTGTGCTTTGGAGGGTCCTGGGCTTCCTGGGTGGGGAGGCCACCGGCCCTCCAGGGTCAGTCTGTCTGGCCGGCTGCTTCTCAGTCAAGACCACTGTGTCCAGCAAAGATGCGTGAGCCACACCTGTGCTTTTAAGTTTTCTAGCAGGAACATTGAAAATGTAAAAAGAAACAGGCGAGACTAATTTTACTAATTTTTACTAATTTTACTAACTTTACTAATATATTTTCTTTAACCCTAGTGTGTCGGAGATGTTGCCATTCCCACACACAAGGGCTATAAAAAATCAGGACTGAGTCCTGTGATGCCGTCCGCTATCCGTGCTGTTCGGTGCTTACCGTGGTGGCCGCTGACCGACCACGTTCTGCCTGGCTCTGCCATGTTCCTGCCGAGCGTCTGGTTGGCACCATGGGGGTAGCCGCCATCCCAGGGCCAGAGAGGGGACGGTGCCTCTGGTGAGGCACTCCAGGAAGGGGAGCCTGGAGGCCGCCAGCCCCCTCCTCACCCCCTTCATGGCCCCACCTGCCCTTGCGGTGAAGGGCGCAGGGACCTCTGGAGGGGTACACAGAGCTGGGCCCCGTGTTTGCAGAAAACAATGCAAAAGTGGTGAAGGACATGGCCGAAGGTCACTTCCCTGACCCCCTGCAAGGCGGAGGAGACTCCCTTGCGCTCTGCGGACACAGGGCAGCACTCCACCCTGCTCTCCAGGGCGGGGGCACACTGGCGGGGCGCACATGGCCAGAGCCTAGCCCTGCAGTGCCTGCCTTCCACCCCCAGCCAGAACGTGGCTTCTTGTGGGGTGCTTACATGTCTCTGTTTCTGGGTGGTTTGAAGGGTAGCTGTGGGTCAGGAGATGTCTGTCTGCCCCGCACCACACTTCCCAAACGGGGAGGCCTAGTCCCAGGCTCCGCTGCCAAGTCCCCTCCGGCTCAGGGAGCCTCTGGGAGGAGAGACCCCTGGAGGTCCTGTCCTCAGCAGACCGCCTACACTGCTTCCTCCCTTGGAAGTGAGGGGCTGGGGCTGGTTGGGAAGGTCCCCCGAAGAGAGCACCCTGCGTGTGCTCAGGAATCAGGGCTCGGGCCTCTCCGCACCAACACAGGAGCTAGGGGACAGCAGAGGACCCTCACCGTCACACACGAGGGCGGCTCCTCACCTACAGCGTGGACCCAGCCGAATGTCCAGCCAAGGGTCAGTGCACAACGCAGACATGTCCAGACAACCGAAGGCTTGTTAAACAAACGGTCCGCCCCTGCGATTTTTCTCACGAAGCCCCCAGAGGATGGGCTCCCCTAGGACCAGGAGGAAAGCCCAGAGGCGAAGAAGAAGACGTCGGTGTCAGGCAGTGCAGCGGCCCCGGGAGGGGAGGGAGGGCACCCGGGCGGCCGCCGGGCTGCAGGGCCAGAGGATGGCCATGCAGACGGGGACAGGAGGGCAGAGGCTCGAGGGGGACGTCTCCAAGCACCCGGGGGCGCTTCAGGCTTGTGTGAACACGCTGAGGGTGCGTGACGGACCTCTCCTCCACCCTCTCCCATCTGCTGTCAAGCCCAGTCAGGGGATTTTTCACTCCAGCGGTTGTCCTTTTTACTGGAGAGTTACCATTCAGTTCTGTATATTTCATTAACTTCCCTCTCTGTTTTCTCATTCTGGCCGTATTCTCCTTTAACTTTTCGAGCACATTTTTTTTATCCGTTCTTTGACCACCTAGTCGTTGGGTTAGTCTCTGCTAAATCCAATGTCTGAGCCACCTTGCAGTTGCTTTGTAAGTATTTTTCCCCTTCACGGTGGGTCATATTTTCCTTTTTTTTTTTTTTTTTTTTGCAGGTCTTCTGATTTTTATATTATGTACTGAGGACTGCAAATGACACATTGTAGACACTCTGTATTCTGTTATCCTCGGAAGAATGTTGACTTTTATCCTAGTGGGCAATTAATTTCTAGCTGGTGACCTTGAGCTGGGGGGTATGGCTTGACTTTTTTAGGGTGGACCTTTATCTTGTTGGGACTCAACCTGCAACGTGCCCCTGTGTGGATTTTACAACGAGTCCCCGTGTGGATTTTACTGGGGTTTGGTTTCAGATTTAGATCTAGGAGGCAGGTCTAGAGTGGGGCTCCCTCCAGGCGTGGTCCCAAGGAGTGGACTTTGGGGAGTCTCAGCTCGATGCCCCACGATGCCCATGGGGGTCCCGCTTTGTTCACACACACTTCTGACACGTCCTGAATAGCCCTTCCTGCCAGCGCCCTGGCCCACAGAGGTGCCACCTCCTCTGCCCAGCAGGGCACTGTGCTTGCCAGGCCCCAGGTCAGTGCTCTTGGCTGGGAGGTCACCCCCACCTTGGAGCCGGCCACTCTGGTGTCCGCCTCGGGGACTGCCCCGCCATCGGCAAGCACAGTCGTGGGTTGCCTGATGTCCGGAAGCCGGCTGCCTATGACACATGGTCTGGTTGGTGTGGCTTGCACTGGGCTGGCTGGCCGGCACCAGTCACTCCACATGTCCCTGGTGGGAGCCTGGAGCAAACTGGACAAGAAAGAGAGGGCACCGTGGTCTGTGAGCGGCTCGGCCGTGACTAGTGCTACGTGACTCCGTCCATGCCGACCTTAGGCAGTGACTCAACAGAAGACACGGCTGCCTTAGGAGGGTGCGGGTTGGGGGTACTGGGGTTCAGCGGGGCCTCTTACCTTGGAGCAGGTCAGTCACACGTAAGGCAGGGAACTCAGGCAATAAGTGTACCGTGCATCCCTTAGAAATATGGGCGTAAAATAAAAGAGAAACATGGATGTAAAAACCCAAAGAAGCAGCTGAAGGCGCCCCTGGGAGCAGCTGCTCTGGGTGGCACTCTGTCTCCCATGCCCGTGTCAGGGTCCCGGGCGCACGCGGCGGGCTGTGCTGCACTTCTGTGATCCACGCAGAGCTGCGCGTGAGCAGAAAGTCTTTACAAGGCCTCCCGTAAACAGGTCAAAGGAGGAAGAACACGATGCACCCCACAAAGGCGGGAAAGGGTCCTGTGTAGAGTGCGTGTCCACAGGAGCCTGTTGGCCACCGGGGAATGTTGCTGTGTAGCCGGCCTGGACGACCCAGAGCCGGTGTTCCCGTGCAGTGAGCTCAGGGGTCCTTGCGGCGGGCCCACCTCTGAGGTCCAGCGGGGAAGCTGAGGCTGTCCAGGCCCCCCCACACCTTCGAGACCACGGAGGTGGGCACTGCACGGCCTGCCCATCAGGGTCCGTTCTCCCTTGCATGTGGACCCCAAGAACCTAAGTGTCCCTCTTCTCTAGTTCCACCGCCTCAAGCTGCCTGCTGCCTCCCCCGGACCTGCCTGCCCTGGGGATGGACCCTGGACACCCCACTGCTGCTGCTGGAGGCCCGGCCCCTGCTGGAGACCCCACTGGTGGTGAGTGCTATTCCGTGGGTGAGTCTATGTCCCCTGCGTCCCTGCGTCCCACTGGGCTGCAGGTGGCTGGACTGGGTGTGGGGTGTGCAGGGGCGTGCATGGGGAGAGTGTGCATATGTGGGCGTGACACGTGTCTGTGTGCATGTGTGTGGTCTGTGCTCAGGGTGTGCATTTGAGGGGTGGGATTGCATGCGTGTGCAGAATGTGTAGCTTTCTGTGCCCGGGGTACACGTGTGTGCACCAGAGGGGACCCCGGGTGGGAGCGTCTGGGCACTGCTGCTCTGGGTGGGGCTGGGGCACATGGGGTGGCCTCTGGTGTGGACACGAGTGTCCTCAGGGGCGGGACACGTGGCCCCACTTGCTTGAGGACTGACATGGAGAGCTGGCTGTGACTCGGGACCCTCCACGGCGCAGGACAGGAGCCACAGAGAGGGGGCTGGGTGGGGGCGGCACAGCAGGTTCCCCCCGAGGACTGGTGCTGCGCCCACCGCGAGCCACTGTCCCCGAGCCCCTGGCTGCACACTAAGATGTTCTATCCATCTTGCCAGGCGCTGTGAGTGTGGGGGCCCCGGAACCCCACACGGCACCCCGACCCTGTTCCCGGGCCTGAGGAGGGGTGCGCAGGGGACAGCCCAGTGTCCCCACTGCCAAGGGGTGGGGGCAGAGGCCCGCTGGGGGGAGGCAGTTCCACTCTGGTGGCTGTGGTTGTGATCAGCAAGGAGTCGCCTTCCTGCTTCCACCCTGAGGACTGGTCACAAGAGTCGTAGCACGCCTGTCCCTTCTAGGCACCCTGTTCCCGATGTCCCCCTGTGGGGGGTCTGCTCTGGCCAACCAGAGACAGCAGTAGGGATCCAGGGTGTGGGGGGTTCTGGGACCCAAAGTCTCAGGGGACAGAGACCCGGGCCTTGGGGGGCAGGGCTCAGGGGTTGGGGGTAGCAAGTGGTGCCTGTGGGGCATCTTCAGGCCCCCAGGCAAGGCCCCTCCTTCTCTCAGGGCCTCTCCCTGAGCACGGGGATGGCACAGCGGGGTCTCCGAGGTGCACACACACGTGTGTGTGCTCACAAACACTCGTGCATACACACACTCACACGGGCATGCTTGCACAGACTCGTGTGCACGCTCATATACACATGCATACATGCACGCACACAGAGACACACCCTCTGGCACGCCTATACACAGAGACACGCACTCCACCCCACCGACAACCGCGCACAGACACCCACGGGCACTGTGCTTTGCACCGAGCCCCATGGCCTCCATCGGGTGAGCTACCACTTTCGCCATTGACGGCACGACATCATCCTGCCTTCATTCGGACTTTTTTCATTTGTCAGCAGGATTCTGTGGGTTTTTTGCATGAACTGAATTTGTTGGGTTTATCCCAAGGACTCTGGGATTTTTATGCTGCTGTAACTGGCACTTTTTCAGTGTTTATTTCTGTGCATCGCTATTGGGTGGGACGCGTCCGCTGCATCTCCCGCTGGGCGGCTCCAGAAGCGCTCGGTTGCCTGTGACGTCATTCGAAACAATCCCGTGAGGTTGTGTGGTGACGGCTGTCATATCTGTGAGCATTTTAAAAGCCCACCAGAGTTGGTACATTTTTGTGCAGCCAGCCGCTTTGGTATTGAAGCAGACGCAACACTTCCAGCGTATCGTGTCTTATTATTTCAAGAAAGGTAAAAGCGCAACTGAAACACAAGATTTGCGCCGTGTGTGGAGAAGGTGCTGTGGCTGACTGAACGTGTCGAAGTGGTTTGCGAAGTTTCGTTTTGCCCCAATAACCCTTTGCTGTGGGGATGCCTCATGCACGGGAAGGCGTTCGGCAGCGCCCCGGCCTCCGCACACTAGGAGCCAATCCGGGAGAGAGCCGATGTACTCAAAGTGCCCAAATCAATAACGTTATTGGTGAAAATGAAAACTGTCTTTTGTTTGACAGAAAAACACTAAGTGGACTTTGTGGCCCACCCGACAGTTGGCAGGGGCGCTGCCGGGCTGGTGGAGCACTGTGCCGAGCTCACTGATTAATTCCAATAACCTGCCTGTGGGTTCGCTATGGCTTTCCTCATAATTTGCCATTTTGTCAGTGACTCACAATGCTTTTGTTTTTATTTTTAAAGACTTTTTTGGCAGCAATTTTAGATCTACAGCAAAATTAAGGAGGTGCAGAGATTTCCCATAGGCCCCCCAACCTCTGCACCCCTGACAGCCTCCCCTGAATCAACCCCTCCAGGGCAGCCTGTGTGTTCCAGCTGGGAGCCTGTTGCCGACTGAAGTGGTGTCGACCCAGGTGTCCTGTCCCCAAAAAGGGTTTCTTCGGGAAAAGAAGAGGCTTACGTGCAGACGTGGGGGCCAGGACGGAGGGGCATTCATGAGAGGAAGCAGGGCAAGGGACTCGAGGTCCACCACAGGCAGCCCCCCATGGGGTTTCACCACTCCCGGAGTGTCTGGGCCGGTTGTGTTTGCTCAAAGTCAATTAGTCCCTATCACTGGTGACACGTCGTTGTCACCCGGGCCCACGACGGCAGACACCAGGGTCAGGCGTGGTGCCCCAGGTTCTGTGCATTTGGACAAAGGTCTGATGACCTGTGTCCACTCTCCCAGCCTCGCATGAGTCCTTCCACTGCCCGGAAGTCCCCGAGTCTCCGCAGTCCAGCCTTTTCCAAGGTGCTGCAGAGCTGGAGTCACACAGGGTGTGGCCTTGTCCCTGTGGCTTCTGTCCCTCAGCCACGTGTGCGCCAGGCCCCTGGAGGTCATTCCTAGGCCGAGTGCAGCCCCACAGTCAGGTTGGGCCCAGGGCGCTGCCAGAACCGCTGCGTCTCCGGCGGCCCTTCGGGGCTCTTCCTGGTTTCCGCTGCATGGGCACCGCTCGGGGTTCTGTATTTTGGGGTGTTTGTGGCCGCCTTCTGTCCAGTCAAGGAGGTTCTCTCACCTCAGTTTTCCGAGTTGTTTCTTAAATGGTGGCAGCAGCTCGTGTGTGAGCTGAGCATCCTCAACCTGCGGCAAGGACGGCCCATCCCCGGGTCCCCAGATGAGCCACAGTGACGGACGTCTGGCTGTTCACTCAGTGTCCAGACTGTCCTGCGAGTCCCTCCTTCTCCCACACCGCAGGTTGAAGGTCAGAGCTTAGAGGTCAGCCCTCTAACCCCTGGTGTCTCATCTGGGTCTCTGCATCTGTGTCCTGGGTGCTGCTCTCCAGGGCTCGGCTGGGCTGTCCCCCACCTGGGGGCCTCCCTGCTAGGTCCCATCAAGTGCAGGGGCCTGGCATGTAGCTGTCCACCCCTCAGTTCTTGGGGAGATTGACTGGCCCCCGATCCCCAGATCTGAGTGGGGAAGTCCATTAGGAACCTCCCCTCTCACGTGCAGGTCCTGACTCTGGCCCCTGACCCCACTGTGTGAGGGCCTGGCTGGACCTGAGTCAGAGCCAGGGGCTCTTCCACCTCCCTGAGGGGCCAGGGGCGAATCAGGGATGGGGCGGGGGTGGCAGGTGAGGATGGTGAAGCTGGCAGGGCTGGGCTGAGGCACAGAGGGTGGGAGGCCTTAGGGTGGGGGCTGCGAGGTGCGGTGGGGACGGGGCAGGCCCTCCGAGGCAGCCAGGGGTGCTGGTGGCTGTGGGTGACTCAGAGGTGGGTGCCCGGGCCCCTGGCCTCACAGGTAGCGGCAGCCTTTCCAGACCAGCTGACCCTCCTCAGTGTTAACCTTGGACCTGGTTCAGGGTGCCATCCTCATCCACCGTGGGGGTGCCCCTGACCTCCGCTGGGCCTGGTGTCGTGATTCTGGGATCCCAACCTGTGGATGGCAACCACAGGACAGGCCTGGGGAAGGGACTGTGGAGCTCTGGCTGGAGAGGGCCTGGGAGGCCCGGGCACAGGGTGGAGTCTGTGTGAGCCCCAGCATCCCTAGGTGTGGCCCGAGGGCTCTGCGTGGCCCAGCCCACCATGCAGCTCTGCGTGGCCCTGTCCCCCCCAGGCTGGGACGTGCATGTGTTCCTGCCGGCCCTGCAAGCACTATGGACTACTCGGGAGCTGCGGCAGGTAAGCAGGGGGCCCTGGGTGCCTGGCTGCGGACCTCTGTGGGCTGTCCTGTCTGGGTGTCCTGGTGGACACAGGCTCCAGAGTTCTGGAGTGAGCAGGAGGGGCCGCCACCAGCTTCTGCCCACAGCAGTAGACCTGGTGGGCTAGGGCCACCTGTGTGCTGGGCAGGGCCAGGGCTCCCACTGGCCACACCGAGGGAGGGCCTTGTCCACAGCAGCCTCTCCCACGGCAGGCACTTGCACAGCCTGTCTGACCATGGGGGCCCCCGTGTGTCCGGCAGGAGGAGGTGGCCCTGGCAGGGCCCTGTGGCAGCTGTGTCCCCAGGCCGTGTCCCATCACGGCCTTGCCTTGTGGGCCCCAGGGTGGGGGGCGGTATGGGGGGCACTGGCACTACCCGGTGCTCAGCCTGCCCTATGTGTTACACCCTGAGGCCGCAGACGAGCGTGGGGGCCCTGGCTCTGGGAGGACACCGAAGTCAGTGCTGCCCCGGCCACCAGCCCTTGAGCAGCTGGAGGGACAAGACCTGTCCTTGGCATTGACCTCAGCCCGAGTGAGGACCGGTGGGGGCCTGGGGGTGCCTCCTAGGTCTCAGCCTACTCCCTGGCTCCCACCTGGCAGTCTGGTGTAGGGGGCCTGCCATCTGGACACCAGGTCACAGGCTCCTGGGCTGTCACTTCTGTCTGCGTGGAGGGACAGGCTGGGGCCTCCCCCGCCGAGGATCCGGGCCGCCTGGCGCTGGCCCGGTGCCACCCGTCTGCGGCCCACATGTGGGCCTGGGGCAGCCTTCTGGCCATCAGCTGGAGAAACTGGATGTTGTTGCAAAAGCCAGAAACGCTTTGGGCTTTAAATTGTTCCATCCCGCAGCTCTGAGGTTGGGTGTAGGGAGCGTGACCAGTGGCTGTGCTGGACGGTGTGACCAGGTTTCCGGTGTCTGAGGCAGGCCGCGCCCAGTCCCGGGGGCCCGTGGCTTCCGTGAGCCTTTGTGTCTGGCGTCTGGTGTCCACAGGTAGGGGAGAGCGTGTTCCCCGGTCCCATCCTCTGAAAGCAGGTGGCAGCAGGACTTGTGGGCTCCGTGTGCTCGACTGGAAGTGCTGTCGGTTCTGCCTGGCGGGTGGAGAAGACCTGACCAGGCCCCGGGCTCCTCAGCGGTCGCGGCCCATTCAGAACCGCCTCTGGTTTTCTTCCTCCAGGAACCTTCTGTTTCACGGGCTCCGAGGTTCCACAGATAGGTGGGACTGTGGGGCTCCAGCCCTGGCGGTGGCGGTGGCGAGGTCCCCATGCACTCTGCGTCCCGCCCCGTTCCCGCGGCTGCTCTGGCAGCTCTTGGGTTGTGCTGCTCAGCCCCACGTTTCTCTGTGCTCCAGTCACTGACTGCAGTCTGTCTGTCTTTCCCAATCGTCACCAACGGTCCTGTGCCTCCAGCTTTGATGGGACTCCCGCGGTCCCCCACCCCTAACCACTCTCTGACCGTCACCGCCTCCTCGCTGGGCACAGGGCAGTGTTTCCACGCAGACACGGGCCCTCCTTGTTTCTGGCCGTGAAGGTGGCGTCCGTGGGCCCTTGTTGGTGGACGAGAGGCTTGTTCTGTGTGCGTCTGAGCAGATGTTCCGAGTGCCCTTCCTCGGTGGGCAGGTGTACTCTAAGCTCCTGCCTTATGGGGACACTTGTCACCTCCACTCAGAGCTCACTCTCCAGAGGTGGCCCGGGGTTCAAACCAGCAGACAGCGCCATGCTGCCCAGTGTCCAAGCTTGGACATTCGCAGTACCTCGGGGCCCAGTAGCGGAGTGGGGGTGCAGGGGTGGTCTGCAGGACAGGCTTGGCACGTGTCCAGGATCCCCCCGGGGTTCAGGGTGCCAGGGGACGTGGCTGTGGCTCTGGGATTGAGGGAACAAATGGCCCAGGGTGTCCTGGCAGCCGACAAGGGGCCAGCTGAGTGAGAGCAGTGGGCATACAGGTGCACGGTAACCCAAGGCTGCCAGGACCCCAATAGGACAGGGCCCGGGAACTGGAGGCTGAGCCTGGAGGACATGCTTGGGCGTCAGGGTGGACGTGCAATGTGGCTGCTGGTCCCTGAACTCAGAGCTCACACCAACGGCTCTGCTTGGGGCCCCGCAGGGACGTGGCCGCAGGGTGTTTCCCTGACTGGACCACTGACTCGGGCAGAGCAGAGCCAGGGCCCCACTGACCCGGCCTCTGCACCTGCTGCACCTGTGTGGCCCCTGGGAGGGCACAGCTTTAAAGCAGGTCATGACGGACGGCGCAGCCCCCACCCGACTCAGAAGATGGGGTCGTGCGTGCAATTCAGGAGGTAGAGAAGTTCCACCAAAGGCACTTTCCAGTCCAGGTTTTTCTTTCTCCTGTTCCTGGAGCTGCTCGGCCCGCTCACTGTCACCCTTTGCGAAGTGCCAGCCCCGTGTCCTGTGCCTGCTGTGAGGCAGCCTGGCCACAGACAGGGGGATGGGGCACCGCCCCTGTCTGACCTTTGGTCTCTATGGGACTGTCAGTCTCTCTGGGACCACCAGCACGCACAGCAGCGCCGCCTGGCCTGGCGGACAGGAACAAGGAGGACCTCAGTGCAGGAGATGCCATGGTGGCCGGATGTGGCCTGGTGGCCACTGTTCTGCTGTGTGACTGACTCACTTTAACGTCGCTGAGCGGGAACCGGCTAGAGGGAGGGTTCGGGTGATGCAAGCCTCTTTGTCCCCGCAGCTCAAGGCGGAGGCCTGGCGGGGCTTTGCTGCCCTGGACGACCCTCGGGCCAGCCTCCTGGACCTGCTGGAGGGCAGCAGGGCCTGGCGGGGGAAGGGTCCCACCCTGGAAGCCTGGGTCACCCGCGAGCTGGAGCTCTGGCTGCAGGCACAGCACCCCCCAGGGCCTGCCCAGGTGAGCCCCACCCTCAGTCCTACTGGCCAGGCTCCCTCCCACCCTGCCCACCCATCTCAGCCCTGTGGGCTCCAAGCTCTTCAGTCCCCAGGGTTGCCTGTGGTGCTGGCGGTGGGGCACTTGGCCTCAGGACTGGCCACTGCACCTCAGCCTGTGGGCTTGACCCCCAGCCTCCTGAGAGCCACACGTGTCCCTCACCGGTGTCCCCCAACTCTGGGCCTCCCCTGCCCAGCTCCAGGCCCTTGGCCACAGGATGCCACTGCCAGCTGAGACCGGGTCTCGGGACTTGCAGGGCAGCCCAGGGCTGCAGCAGCTGCAGGCCCGCGCGTTCAGAGTCCTGACTGAGAGCCCCCTGGTCTCGTGGAGCCTCTGGTCAGCATCTTCCAGCTGCGGGACGCAGGCCAGGCCCCTGCTGGCCCACATCCACCGGCTCCACCAGGAGGGCAAATTCACGGAAGTGAGTGTGAGCTCCCTGTGTTGGAGGCCCCCTTCCAGGGTGGGGGGATGAGGTGGGCCCAGGGACACTCCTTCCGATTCTCAGGCTGTGGCTCCTGTCTGCTTGTGGGGTCTGTCGGGGGCCCGAGAGGAGTCTGGGCTCCCCAGGTCCAACCAGAAGTATCCTCATTGCCTCTCCACTGCGGGGGCTGCTGGGGGCCTTGGGGAACAGCCACCCAGGGACCCAGCTCAGGGCCATGCCTGAGGTCCGGGTCCCGGGAGTCCCCTGTGCTGGGCCTGGGTTTACCCCAAAGCACCCACGGCTTTCCTCCCAAAGTGCAGCTGGGCCCTCCCTCTATGTCAGTGGCACAGGGACACCCTGGTTCCGCCTGGAAAGCTGTGTGCCAAAGCCACCTCCCCAGGACGCTGCGGCTCGGCCTCCTGTGTTAAGCCCTGGCACCACTCTCAGGGGCTCAGAGGAGTGGGACCATGGCAGCAGCCACCCGAGAGCCCTGGGCACTGTCTGCACTTCCCCAGCTCTGCCAGGAGGCCCTGCCAGGGGCCATGCTCTGGGTGGCGGTGTCCCCTCCTGCATGTTTGCATGGACCGGGTCAGGCCAGCAGTGGTGACTCTGTGAGGGACTGACTCCTCGTGGGTCCTGTGGGCTCCCAGCCATCACCGGGCTCAGGCAGAACCTGCGTCCACCCTGCACCAGCAGACCCGGGCCAACCCCTTGGCTTCACACTCCTGTTTTTGTGGAAGCTCAGTGGGGGGCCGAGTGCCGGCACATTGGGGCACAGACCACCGGTCTTGACAGTGGGAGCCGTGCGTTCAGGTGCCCGAGAGAGGGGTCATTTTGCCCCCTTGCCGGGGGGAGTGGGGGGTGGGGAGAGTCACAGAAGGCATAGGTGGAAATGGGGGCCAAGGGGCTGGGGTCTCTGGGCAGGACCTGAGGCCTTGCCATCCCAGGGCCTCTGCGGAGTCTCCTCTGGGAGCAAGGCTGCCCCATCTCGGCTCTGAAGAGCCCGCGGGGACAGCGGAGCCTGGAATCGGGGCTCGGGTGCAGGGGAGCTCCTAGGCTTCTCCATGTGGTGACATGTGACCATGGGGGAGGGGTAGCGAGTGGGGGGTCCATGGGGATGGGGACTCCCATGGAGGGAGGAGTCCAGCATCCAGACTCAGTCCTGCCGGCCACACCCATGGCCTCCTGGGGCCCAGCCCGAGCCTGCCGGGACACTGAGGCCTCCTTGTGGGCCCTGCTCCCTGAGAGGACTGGGGCTGAGGTCCTTTCCAATGCCAGTGAGATGCCACTGCCTGGAGGCTCCAGAGCTCAAAGGGGTGGGCCCCGTGCGGGTTGCCGGTCGCTGGCCAGCCGGGCTGTTGTCTGGCGGCTGGTAAGTGGCGCTGTGGCACCGAGACGGCCTCGAGGGGACGGTGTGGGGCCGGGCTCCTGCTTGTGGGGGTGCAGCCGTTCTCCAAGGGCTGAATGGGTGGCTGTGCCTTCGGAGAAGGCAGGACGCAGGAGGCCAGCTAGTGTGTCTCGTCTTCTGTTACACTCGGGCCTTTCAGAGTACGTCTGGGGCCGCTGAAAGCGCCTCCCCTGTACTGCGAGGCAGGAATCCCAGCACAAAGGGGGCTCTTGTCCCGCACAGGCCCCTTCTGCGCAGAGGCCATTGTCCCGAACAGGCCGCCTGGCCAGCGGTGCATGCTCCACTGCCCGCGCAGAGCCGCAAGCAGGCCTGCGCGCTGGGCTCAGCAGCCCCGCCTACGCATGCGGCACGGTATTTCACATCCAGACAGCGGCTGGCTCTGGGCGGGATGAATGCCCGCTTTTGTCTACTCAGTTATTTTATTTACATTTTTTAAACAGCTTATCGAGGTAAAAAGATAGCTTTGCTTTTAAAAAAAAGAGGGGGTGCTTGGCTGCAGGCCCAGCCGAGCCGCAGAGGTGGGAGGCAGGCTGTGCTGGGGTCCGAGGCCTCAGGGGCTCTGTGGACCCTCTTCCCAAAGCCACTGCACCGACACCTCTGGGTTTTCATACTTGTTTCCCCCCAAAGCAGCTGCTCTGAGGCCCGGCCCAGCCCGGCCACTGGGCAGCCTGGCGTCGCCCCTCCTGGTGGCTGGCCCTCGTCCTCCCATGCGGAGGTCAGGAAGGCCTGGGAGGTGCCATCCCTGGGTGGTTTCCTTTTCCGGGGCCCGGGGTCCTCCCCACCCACTGTGCCTGCTCCAGACCTGGGCCTGGGGCCAGTCACAGGTACTTGGGCTGGCAGGTGACCTTCCTACACCTGCTGGGGCTCCCAGGTGACTAGGCAGCGGGCAGCCAGGCCTGCAGCCCCCTCAGCAGAAGCTCAGACTGAGAGGTAACCAGAGACCAACTCTAAGCCAGGCCCGATGGCAGAACCACATGGACCCCGCCCCACCCCCACCTGAGCCCCAAGATGGAGGCCAGGCCAGGGGACCTTCCTGGAGGAGGTGGCTCTGCTGCCAGCTGTTCCCCCAGGTCACTGCGGCTGCCCCAGATGGAGTCAGGGTGCCCTTCTGTGACTAGGTGAGGCTAAGTGGCCTCCCCCAAACCCCCGGTCCTGTGCCCACCTCCAGCCCAATCTCCAGGTCACTGGGGCTGTGGTGCCCAATGAGGGTGCCCCCCAAACCATCCCAGGGGGTGTCCACAGCCTGCAGCCTCAGGCATGCGAGCGATACTCCTGCAGCATCCATGCAGGCTGCCTGGCCGGGAGAGGGCACCCTGGGCGTGCAGAGAGCTCTGGCCAGGCCTGGACAGAAAGCTGGCTGCCCCGGGTGGGGGAGCAGGGAGGACGAGGGAGAAGAGGAGGGAAATCTCCTCTGACAGTGACTGTGTGTGGCCAGGTAGGGTGTGCACCGCCCTCACAGGTGAGGTCTGAGCCGGGAGTGCAGCCTGTCCTTCCACACTGGCCCCACCCTCCCTGCATGGCCCTGGACACAGTGCCCACTGTGCAGAGGCCCTGGCTGCAGGGCAGCAGACAGGCGGGTCAGGTTGGAACAGTAGTCCCCCTGGACCCCATGGGCTCCCAGCTGGGCAGGGAGTCCCAGCAGTCAGAGTGGGGAGCCTGGGGGCTGGAGAACAGGGAGGGGCAGCTCTGACCTGAGTGTGCCCCACCCACAGCACCTGAGGCCAGGCCACCCCAGGCTACCCCACCAGAGAGCTGGGGCCCAAAGGGTGATGAAGTCTGGCCCTCTGAGGTGGTGGGCCCACCTGATATGAAGGCTGACAATGCCTTCCTCCCCCTTGTGGCCCCCTCCCCTCTTAACCTCTCCTGGGTCACTGGCCCAGGGCCTGGGTGGGTTGGTCATCCTTCCCCAGCCCCCTCTCCTCCAAGCCCAGGCCAGCCCTATGCCCCCTTCCCTAGCCCTGGGCCCCGTGGGGGCTGGTGCAGGCCCAGCTCCTGGACCCCCGCCAGGCTGCAGAGGCGCTGGGTCAGTGCTGTACGGGGGGGGGGGGGGGGGGGGGGGGGGGGGGGGGGGGAGTCCCCTGGCCCCATGCCCCGCCCCTCGAGATCCGGCTGGAGGCCTAAGCGAGCCTTTCCCAGGCCGCTATTTTGGTCGGTTCTGTGAGCCGTGGGGGGCGGGCCGCTGCCCTGCCGGGTGTTTTGCTCATAATGGGAGCACGACGTATGGAAGTTATTAATAGCACGGCCAGCGCTACGTGCAGGCGCTCAGGGCCCGGCATGTTCTCTGCCGAGTGGCCTGTGGGTCAGGGTCCAGCTCCAGCCGCGCCCACGCCCTGTGGACAACTGCCCCTGAGGAAGCTGCTAGGCTCAGCGTCTTTCTCTGTGGGCACGTGGTGTGGGCCACTGCCTCCTGTCTGTCCCTCCCATCCTCCATGCCCTCGTCAGCAAGCCCTGGCCGGGGCACCTGGATTTAGTGCCCACCATACAGGCCATGCCCCAGCTTTGGGGTGTGGGGTGCGTTCCTATCTGTCCCCTCCCATGAGTCTGGCTCAGTGCCGGCGCTTCTCTGCCAGGACACCCCGGCATCTGTATGGCAGCCCCCCATGGCTGCCTGCGCCCCAGGCCCTGAGTAACCGCCCTTTTGTGTCTGCCAGGCTGTCATGCTGGGCACGGAGCTGCGGCTGCAGCCAGAGCTGGACTTTGAAACGGTGAGTGTCTTTCTCATGTAAATGTCAGGTTCCTGCTTGACTAAAGCCCAGGCCTGTCAGGCTCCCAGCACCAAGCCCTGCACCGGGCGGGGGTGCCAGAGGGCAGGGGTCCCATGTGACCACAGGACCACAAGGGGGGGCCGGGAGGAGGTGGGGGGAGGCGCCAGCATGAGCCTCTGAGTGGTCAGCGGGCCCTCGTGCCACACGCTCACAGAGTAGCCAGTCGCCAGGAGCCTGCCTGCTGTGGCCAGAGGGTGTCCACAGGGGCTCCCGGGGATGGGGCTCCCCATGAGGACTGGCCTAGTGGAGGGGCCCCCATTCAGTCTGGGCTCCAGACAGCTTGACCCATGAGGCTGCGTGGGGGGCCGGGAGGGAATGAGGGGGCTTTGTTGCGGCCTGGTTCTCACAGGGGAGTGGCTGGCACTTCCCAGGCCCAGTCCCACAGCCGGGGCCTCCCTCAGGCCTCCTGGGGCACCTGGGCAGCTCAGGGTCTTGTGGGCCTGCACCAGGCCCACGTGCTGGCCTACCGTCTTGCCCACGACGAGGCATTTCTGGGCCACCAGGACCAGGGCCGCTGGCCAGTCTGCACGCTGCCCTCAGCTGAGCATCCCCTGCCCTTCACCACAGAGGCAGGCTGGCCCCAGAGCTGCAGGGACGGGGCCCAGGGGGCAGCGGCTGTGTGTGTGCGTGCCAGTGCATGAGTGCACTGGGTGCGTGCACGTGTGTGTGTGTGTGTGCAGGTTGGGGCACCAGCAGGGTGAGCGCGCTGCCCTCTGGGAGCCGGGTGTGCAGATGCTTCCAAGGGGCCCGGCCTGCGCGTGGGCTCTGGGCTGTGCCCTGAGGGCGTGCTCCCCGCTCCCCGCAGATGAGCACACCTCTGCTCCTCCAGGACAAGGCGAACCTCCTGGAGCACTACGTGGCCGGCTTCCCGGGCCTCCAAAGGAGGCTGGTGGCCCTCATGGACTCCTGGTGCCAGCCAGGCTTTGACATCAGAGTCGTCGCCAGGTGAGCCCCAGCAGTTCCCCGTCAGCGAGGCGCCTGCGGCGGTCGGTCCGGAGCCAGGGGGCTGGGACTGGCAGGACCTGGGGGAGAGCATTCAAGTCGGCGCAGTGCCTTCATCCATCTCCGCCTCTGCCCAGCTTCCCTCTGCGAAGTCTTCGCCACAAGCATCCATTCCAAAAGTCACAGGGGCAGGGGTCCGTGGGGGGGGGATGCCAGGGTGTCACTGGGAGCTGCACACGGCAGGCACGCACGATGCAAGCAGCACCTGAGACTGGGTGCTCAGCAGGTGGTGGTGCGGGCTCAACACTCGCACACACAGAGGTCGTGGGGGGGTAGGCGGCTGGTGCCAGGCAGCAAGTAGAAACACGCTGCCTTTTCTGTGAGCCTGTAGAACCACTCGACTGTAAACCTGTGTGTGTGCGCCCTGAGCATGTGGCTCGGGGGTCTCGGCATCGTCCTGCAGATCGAAAGGTTGCCTGTTCCGTTCCTGGTGAGGACACAGGCCCGGGTCACAGGTTTGGCCCCTGGTCGGGGCGTGTGTGAGAGGCGACAGATCAACATTCCTCTCTGATGTAGATGTTTCTCCCCCTCTCTTTCTCCCTCGCTTCCCCTCTCTCTAAAATTAAATATATAAAATCTTAAAAAAAAAAACAAAAAACAGAAACCTGTGTGTGTGATGGAAATGAAACCTTAAAGGCATTTGCTTAAAAAGAAAGCAGACCCGGGCAGGAGCCGTGTCTCTCTCCTGCAGACGGTACCCGCAGGCGACCTCCTGGAGGCTGGAGAAGCTGAGCCCCCGAGTGCTGACGCGGCAGGTCCTGGGCCTGCTGCAGCGCTACAGCCTGGACCCGGGTGAGTGCAGCTCCGCACCTAAGACGGCCCCCCGGCACCCTGTGTGCTCAGGGGGGCTGTGGCCTGCGCTGCCCAGGACCCACCAACCCCACCGTCTCCCTCCTGTCTGCTGGTTGCTCCCACTCAGCAGCCGCTCGGGGCCTGGTCACAGCAGACAGTGGGCCCATGAGCCCCTCTGCCCACCTGGGGCAGCTGCTGGGAGGCCAGGCCTCTGGGTGAGGGCTGCAGAGGCTGTGAGTGCACTGTGCCCACCCCCCCGCCCTCAGTGCTCCCCTCCCCTGCTCCCCGTCCTCCCCATGGCAGTCACGGGCACCCGCGCCTTGTGCTCACCTCCGAGGTAACGTCGTATGGACGGTATTTTGTGGACCCAGCTTGTTTATTAGATTGAGGGAATTCTCTCCAATTCCTCGTTGAGACTGTCGACCCGGAACGGACGTTGAATGGCATTGCACCCTCCTGCTGCTTCTCTCGGGAGGGCGTGCTCTGTCCTGTCGGGTCGTGCCTAGGGCAGCCAGCCTCGCGTCCCCCCAGGGGCATGGCCAGGCCGTCCTCCTGTTCCTCCTCCATTGCGGGTTTCACATCTGTGCTCAGGACACACTCCCTGAATCTGGTGCTGTGCTCAAGCGGAGCCGGCCTGCAAGCATGAAGCGGGCGGAGCACCTTCCCTGTGAGCTCGCCTGTCTGTGCCGGGATTGCTTCTTCCCAGGGGTCGGGCAGAAGTCGCCTGTGAGCCTGGCTTCCTCTCAGCCAGCGTGTATTTGGAGGGATTTGTCTGTTTGGTTTTCACAAGGTCCGCTTGCTGTTTTTCAAACATCTGCACACAGCTGATCCTGGAGATTAGCTACCGGGGCTCGTTTTTTTATTTTTATTTCTCTTGATCGGTCTCACTTGAAGTATTAGCTTTTTCAAAGAACTAGCTTTTGGCTTTTCCCCCCAAGTTTTTTTTTTGAGATATAATTGACATGTAGCATTGTACTGGTTTCAGGTGTACAAGGGAGGAACCCAAAAAATAGGGTTGTCTTCTGGAGGGCGGGCCCTTTGTGGAACAAGCTTCCCACAAAGAATGGGCGAGCATTCTAGGAGCCCATCTGGGTCAGGGGACCAGCTGGCGTTGCTGTGAGAGGCTGCATTCGGCTTCGGTGAATTTTTCTGAAGACTCTTTCAACGAGTTTGCCCATTTCACGGTGGATGATTTATAAGCGCACCTGCCCACATGGCGCTCGCGGAGTGCTCAGCAGTTTTTGACCAAAACAATGGCGCGTCCCCCGTGCCCCACCGTCCCTGTTCACCCGATCTCACCCTGAGCAACTTTTTTTGTTTCCCCGCGTGAAAAAAGTCCTCACAGGGAAACGTTTTGTGAATGTGGACGAGGTGAATCAAAAAACTGCAGAAGCGCGAAAAGCGTCAAAATCGACGAGTTCAAACACTGTTCTGAGCGGTGGGAAGACGTCTCGATAGGTATTTGCATCCAGCGAGAGTACGGTAGAGGTGACTGAGGTTGAAACGCGTGAGAGGCAATGCGCATGTTTTTACGAAGAACGTCCCGCACATTTCTGGGTGCCCCTCGCACGCGCAAGGATCCGATACTTGGGAGCGTTGTGGGGCGGTCTCCGTCCATCACCTACACGGTTACTTAATTTTTCTTGCCATGGAAACTTCCGACATCTCTGACACGGTATCGTGAACTGCCGTCCCCACGCCGTGCGTGACGCCCCAGGCATCACTCTTCTTTTCCTCTTTCCCCTGGAAATCTGCACCTTTTGACCACCCTCACCTCCCCCGCCCCCCCCCCCCCCCCCCCCCCGTGTCTTCCCTGTGAGCCTGGGTCTGTGAGACTCCGCTTCAGGCCATGCCCAGCCGTGGGCGTCGTTCCACCCGTGTGGTCGCAGGTGGCAGGGCCGCTCTCTCTGACGGCTGCAGGGTGTCCCGCCACAGACCGGGGCCCTGTCCTCTGCGCCCGCTGGCCCGCTGGTGGACGCTTGGGCCGTCCCCGTGGCCTGAGGACGGTGAAGGGCGCTGCACCGAGCACGGAGTGCAGGCGTCTCTTCAAGGTCCTGATTTCATTTCCTCCAAATCAATGCCCAGAAGCGGGGTTGCTGGGTCATGACGTGGCTCCACTCCTCATTGTTCGAGGAGCCTCCATGCTGTTTGCCATAGTGGCAGCACCGAATGACACCCCCAGCCGCAGGGCACAGGACTGCCTTTCCCACAGAAGCTCCCCAACCCTCACCACCTGCCTTTTGATGGTGGGTGGCCCTTCTAACGGGGGTGAACGGGCGCCGCTGGTCTCCGCCTGCATTTCCTGCTGGGGCGACACTGAGAATCTTTTCATGAACCATTGGCTGTTTGGGTGTCTTCTTTAGAAAAATGTCTGTTCCCTTCCTCCGCCTGTTGTTAAGTCCGATTATTGGGGGGTGTACGGTTATTTTTGCTGTTGAGTTGTGTGAGTTCCTTACTCCTGTTGGGTATGAGCCCCTTATCTGACACGGGGTTTGCAAGCGCTCCCCCGACTCTGCAGGTTGCTGGTGTTTTCTTGCTTGTCCCTTGCTGCGCAGAAGGTTTCGCTGTGACGTGGTCCCACGTGTTGATTTTTGCTTCTATGGCTCTGCTGTTGCCGTTTTTGGTCCTGTCCCTCATACACCCTACCCAGCCCACTAAACCGTGTTCTCCAAGTGGAATATGTTATTTTTATTGTTGCTTAGCTCAAAACAATTTCTATGATAAATTCTGCTCTGTTCGTCATGGGCTAACTAAAAACATGTTTCTTCGTTTCCAAGTCGTGTGACATCGTAGTGCTCTCTAAGGCTCGTTCACCTCTTTGTGGTTGGAGGCTGCGGCAGGCGTGAGCCCTTTGACCCGGTCGAAACATGTCGCTCTGATGGAATTGAACTTCTCGTCTTTGAAGCCATCTCTCATGTTTGTCTGGCTACTTTGAGGCTCTTGGTGCGCTGAGGTTTCACCTTAAAGAGACTAGTTACGATCTCCTTTACCCACTTGCTTGGCCTCTGCTGGGTTTAGGGCGGCTCTGGTGCTGGGGGGAGTCTGTGGAAGCTGAGGCCACGTGGGGAGGGGTGGGGCAGGACGTGGGGGCAGACGGGCCTGGCCCTGAGCCTGCCCTCTCTTTCAGGACTGTGTCCCAACGTGGCTGCCCGGCAGCACCTGGCCACCCTGCAGCACCTGTGCCACATGCGGTTTGTGGAGGTGTGTGGGCCCCAGTTAGAGGACCGACCCCGGGCCTGCGGCAGTGCGGCCCGCACGAGCCTGCGCCCGCGCCTCCGGGGCTGCCGCTGGAAAAGCTGTGCTTGGTGTCCCTTTGCAGAGAAGCGTGTCTCAGGAGAGCTGGGTCGACTGCGTGCGGGTGAGTCTGGCCCCGGGGACGCCTGGCCCGGTGTGGGCACAGACTCACTGGAGCATGGGGGTGGGTGCCCCCGAGACAGCGTGTGCACGGGTGCAGACTGGGCGTAGGTGTGCACCTGGAGTGGGCGTGCAGTCCCAAAGCCCCAACGGGTTGGCAAGGAAGGTGCAGTGGGAGAGCCCCCTTCCAGCAAGCGCCGTCTCTGCAGCCCTTCGGCCAAGCGGGAGGCGGGGTGGTGCCGACCTCAGGGGTCACTGCGGGTGCAGGCATAAAGTGGCCTTGGAGAAAGGTGGGGCCTGGGGGACCCAGGGCAGCACACTCAGTGACTGGTCTGTGGCGTCGCTCACCTCCTTCCCTGGCAGACAGCACACCATTCATTTTCCTAAGTGGTGGTCAGGCCAGCTGTATCCAGCGGGGGGCAGTGCTGAGCTGCCCTGGGGGGGAGTGTGGTGAGTCACTAGGGAGGAACGCAGACCCCAGGGCAAGGCCCGGAAGGCCAGTCCCCCCTGGGTGCCGAGGCCGAGGCTGCCGGAAGGGCAGCGGACATCCTGAGGAATGTGGAGGGGTTTCCACATATTGTCGTCCACGTGGGAACCTGCGGCGGGCGGGAAGCAGGGGACCTGAGGCCTGGGGAGGCTCCCCGCCCGCCGGCCAGCAAGCAGGGCCTCTTCAGGAGCAGCAGAGCCTCAGAGGCTAGAGGTGGGAGGGTAGGGGCTCTGACTCCATCCTTTCCCACATCCTGGGCACCAGGACTCAGCCAGGACCGTGCCCCTCGACTGGGACCTGCCGGCTCGGGTTCCCTAGGCCGAGCTCCCACTCTGGACATGGGTATGGGGCAGCCAATGGACAGGAGAACCCCGTGAGGCCCCCACAGTCACTGGTGCCCAAGGGCTGCCCCTCTGTCCACTCTCTGGACTGTGGGTTCAGGGGTGTCCCATAAGCTTACCCTCCCTGAGCACGATGGCAACCGAGGGCCGGTAGGGAGCCACGCCTGCGCTCGAGGAGAGGGTGAAGGAGGCGCAGGGCCAACCTGGTTCCCACAGCCAGAGAGCAGGGGGTGTCAGTGGGTCCTGGAAAACAGGGCACTGTGGGGTGGGGCTTGGACATTGGGAGAGGGACCATGGCAGAGGGTGGGGCAGGGGACAGCCCACATGTGTGGGTGCAGGGGCAGCAGTGGCTCAGGACAGCGGCCCTTCACCCTGAGCATCTCAGTCACGGGAGCCGCTGCCGGCCTTCAGGGCACAGGCAGCGCCTCCTCCTGAAGGCTGAGCTAGGGCTGGGGCAGGGGCGGGGCCTGGGAGGCTGCAAGACCATGTGCCCCCTGCCCCAGGCCGAGCTGGGTGATCCAGCCCACACCCTGCCCTGCCTGCAGGGCCTGGTGGGGCCTAGCGAGTGGCTGCAGGAGCAACTGCTGCAGCTGCTGGCCTTGCACAGCGACCCGGCCACGGCCGCCCGCTGTGCCCTGGACCTCGCGCTGCCCGAGGAGCGGCTGCCAGCCGCGGTGGCCACAGAGCTCAGCCGGCTGAGGCTCCGAGACAGGTGAGCAGTGAGGGCTGCCCAGCTCTGGTGGGAGCTGACAGGGTGGTCAGCCCTGGAAGGCTGGGGGCCAACATCGGACGTGCCCCTGGGCCCTGTCCTTTGGGAAGTGGCCCCTTGAGCCATGTATGCCAGTGGTCTGGAAATCAGAAGCAGAGAGGACCAAGAATGTGGTGCGCACCCCCTTTCCCAGAATGCAGGTGTGCAGAGCATCCGCGACGGGGGCTCCTCCAGGGGAGCCCAGCCGCCCAGGCACACTCCCCAGGGGCCTGTGGGCCGGAGGGCAGAGGTGTGGGAGGAGGACCACAGGACAGTCCCTGTCCAACTAGGCCAAGATGTGCTAGGGTGCGGGGGGGCACCAAGGACCCCAGGTGCCACAGCTGTGCTCCTCCCAGGACGGCCGAGGTGCCTTCGGAGGACACGAAGGACCATTACTACAAGCTGCCCATCTCCAGGGAGGACATCCACTTCCTGGCCTCATGGGAGGGCCTGTCCAGGCACAAGGAGGAGCTCCTGCAGGTGGGCCGCCGGCTGCAGGCTGCTCAGCAGGCCCCGGGGCTCTGTGCACAGCAACACTGAGCCAAGTGTCCGCCTGCCGTGCCCCCCGGGGCGACTCGGGGCACTCACGAGGCACTCGCACAGGCTGGTTTATGGGCTTGGCCCCTTCTGTGCAGAGTTGAGGGGCCGCCCGGCTCATGTGGTACCTCACAGGTGGTCAGGCCCTCCCCACCGAGGCACCTCCCCTGGTCTGGGCCTGAGGGAGCCAGGCGGGCAAGCCGTGCCCTTCCAGTCCCCGGCTGCGCCCGCTCAGGCCCACCTCTGTCTGCAGCCCGGCCAGGTGGTCGGCCTAGACCTGGAGTGGAGGCCCTCCTTTGGCGTCGGGGGCCGGCCCCAAGCATCCCTCATGCAGGTGGCCGTGGAGGGTCGTGTGTTCTTGCTGGACCTGCCCGCACTCTCACAGCCGGCAGAAGGGCAGGCGCCCCAGGCCTTTTCCCGGCTGGTGTCCCAGCTGCTCTCAGACCCATCCATCACCAAGCTGGGTAAGCACAGCCCCCACCCTGCCTGCCCCCAGGGAGGTCACTGAGAGGCCAGGGCACCTCCCTTGTGTGCCTGTCACCCATTGGCCCCTGCACACAGGTTACGGGATGGCAGGGGACCTGAAGAGCCTGGGGGCCTCCTGCCCCGCCCTGGCCCACTCGCAGAAGCTACTGCAGGGTGACATGGACCTGCTGCAGGCGCACAGGCAGGTGAGCAAGGCAGGGCAGGGACAGGGCACACAAGGCTGGCGGATGTGTCCTCACTGCCTCTGGGCCTGGCCCTGCCCCTTTGACCACAGGTGACCAGGAGCCCAGACTGCGGGGTCCCCAGGAGGGTGTCACTGCATGTGCCTCAATTTCCCCAGAACCAGCCCAATTCTGGGCTCTGGTCAGGAGCTCTGGGCATGAACCTTGGGGGTTAAGACATCAGGGAGCCGCAGAGCTGACTGGTGGGCGGTGACCATGGCCCTGAGACCCTGGCACAGCCAGCCTCGGCCATCCTTGCCCCTCTGTCCCTGCAAGGACCGCCGTGGAGCACAGGGCCTTCCCCAGAGCCCCAAGTACGGTGGCGAGGGCGTGGGCGTGGGCAGTGGCTGACCTCCCCGAAGGGCAGGCCTCACCCTGAGGGCACTGTCTTGGCAGATTCGGGTGACCAACATGCCTGTCCCAGGCGTGGACGGGGCTGGGAGGCCGCGGGGCCTCAGCCTCCTGGTGCAGCAGGTGCTGGGCAA
Organism: Desmodus rotundus; assembly: GCF_022682495.2. Lineage (NCBI taxonomy): Eukaryota > Metazoa > Chordata > Mammalia > Chiroptera > Phyllostomidae > Desmodus > Desmodus rotundus. Next base: position 672,204 of record NC_071387.1, read on the forward strand.
GCCCCTGGACAAAACACAGCAACTCTCCAACTGGGACCGGCGGCCACTGGACGAGGGGCAGCTGCTATATGCAGGTGGGCACCCCCTGCCTGCTCCCCATGCCTCCCACACCCCTGTCCCCCTGCCCCGCCAGAGCAGGAGGCTAAGGCTGACCACTGTCTACCCAGCTGCTGATGCCTACTGCCTGCTGGAGGTGTACCAGGCACTGTGCAGAGAGCCCGCCCGCTTCCACCTGCCCCAGGACCTGGCCAGGAGCCCGAGGCTGGGACACAGCCAGAGACCAGGGGCTTGGGAGCCGCCCCACCCGCAGGAGGCCTCAGCCCAGCCCTGGCAGGTGACCAGAGCCCCTCGGGGTCCCTCCATGGGTTTCTCAGGGAGGAGGGCCGCCGTCCACACCATGGGGACACAGTGAGGGTAGAGGCCTGGGGGGTGGGTGGCATGGGTTCCTCCACAGGGACAGAAAGAACGCAGGGTGTGCCCTGCCCCTGAGGTCCAGGGCAGCATCTGGCTGTGTCTCAGGGTCCCCGGAATCCTGAACCCCAAACCCTACTTCAGGGCACGTTGGATCCCCAGGAAGCGAGCAGGCTCCTTTTGGGGTCCAGTGTGGATGGTTCTGTATCATCTTACCCATTTTCTGCACTGAGTACATATTGCTCATGATTCTCTTCACAAAGTTTTAAAAAGAAGAGTGACTACACAGCCCTGGAGCCCACACTCCCCACCAGGTCAGGGGGTGGGGCAGGGGGCCTGAGGGGCGCAGGCTGCTGAGCAGGCCGTGTTGCAGGTGCCCTTGTCCCCTGAGGTCCCGGCCAGGGCCTTCCGCGTGGTGTGTGACAGCATGCTGCAAGGGCTGGCACGCAGGCTGCGCTGTCTGGGCGCCGACGTACTAGTGCTGGGCGCCAGCGGGGACCACCGTCAAGTGGCCGAGGTGAGTGGAGGGGGGCCCCCGCGCTGCCTACCAGGCCCCACGTTCTGGCTGCGGGACTCTGCTGGGAGCAGGGCTGGATGGCTAGGTGTGCTGTGGGGCAGTGGTCACTCCATGGCCCCCGACCTCAGGGCTGAGGGTACAGCCCCTGGAGCCCCAGATACAGCTGGGGCCTGCCAGCTGGAGCCCACTTGGCTCCTTTGACACAGGCAGACCCTGGAGGTCCTGTCCCCTGGGCGTCCCTTGGCATCTGGACATGCTGCACACCCAAAGGCCCTCCCTTCTGTCCTGAGAAGCCAGGGTAGACGCAGGGTACTCTCCTCAAGGGCTCCATGCACACCCATGTGGGCTCCACTGAGGGGCGCCAGCCCCAGGGTCGTGAAGAAGCCCCCTGCCCTGTGGGAGCTCTGGTGACCCTGCCACGTGGGCCACAGAGATCGAAGCCTGTGTCTGGTCCTCCACAGAGACTTGTCTGTCCCCCTGTGGAGGTCGCTGTCGTCAGATACCAGTGGACCTAAGTGTCCGGCGTTTTTCATGCCTGTGTCCTACCAAACAGCCCAAGACCCCTGGTGGGTGGAGGAGACACAGGGAGCTGGGCCGCCCCAGCGCAGGGCCGGAAGCAGGCGGAAGGCTGCGCTGTCTCCTCTGGCACCAGGCTGGTGGATGCAGTGCCCCCCCCATGTGGCCACAGCTGCTTCTGAAAGCAGGGGTGGGAATGTGCATGGTGAACACCTTTCCCACAGGGTTACCGAGGTGTAACCCCCAGACCGCGGAACTCCCCGACACAGCAGCGGCTTCACTGCACTGGCAGGCTATGCTGCCGCCTCTGCTCAATGTGAGGAGTGTCAGCCCTTGAGTGTCTCCTTTCCGTCTGTGCCCCTTCTGGGCATTGCATCCCGCGGATTCCTACAGTGTGTGGCCTTCGGGGGCTGGCTTCTCTCAGCACCGCCCCGTGCTTCATCCGTGTGCTGGCACCTGTCGGCACGGTGCTCCTTCTTCTGACCACACAGTGCGCCATCATGTGGACAGGCCCCAGGTGTGGACGCGGCCTTCCCACCTCCCGAGAGCCAGCGCCTTGATTTAGGTGGGAGCCCCTGGACAGAGTCAGCAGAGCCCCCGTGGGCCAGGCTCCACGGAGCTCTTCCGACCATGTGGGAAATGCCGGAGCAGTGTTAGGGACGCTACAGACTTGGGTCCCAGGGCACAGTGCTGCTGGGACAGGAACTGGCAAATGGGGAAGTGACTTGGAACCCAAGCAGGGGGAAGGCAGCAGGAGTTTAGAGGATCAAGACAGAAAAATCCTAGATCTTGGACACAAATGCAGATGCTTGGGCTCCACAGGTGAGCGCTCTGCAGGTGAGGGTTTGGAGGCTGATCACAGCAGAGGACACCTGGGACACCTGCAGGGCTGAGGACAGACTGTGGGTGTTGTAAGGGTGGCAGGGCCCAGGTGAATCAGACCCAGCTGGGACCTTTAGTGCAAGGGACAGGAAAATGTCCCCGTTTGTCAGACCAGAGGGCCCAGCACCCCGAGGGCATGGGAGGTGGGACCCCGCAGAGCTGTCATCCTGACCCTCGGTCTGATCTCAATCTAGCGACCAGTTTCACCCACGTGTTCTTCCGAATCTTTAACTTGTCCGCCTCCTGGTGTTCTGCTCCGAGCCCCAGACGGCCTCTGCCTGTTGCGCACGCGCCCTGCGAGCAGCAGCTTCCTGCCCGCACCGTAATGCACGTAAGCCCCGCGCGCGCCGTCGGGCAGGCGTGATGACGCAGACGCTGGGGAAGGCGTCGGGCTTTTTCTGCAGAGAAATTCTTAGCGGTGGGAGCCACTGCTTCCCTTTAACCTTCCGGGTCCTGTGTCCCCACCGAAACTCCCGAGCAGAAAAACGAGGCATTTTGTATGAAAGAGTCGCTTCAGGATCCATTTTCTGTGCCTTTTATGAGAACCATCAACACACGAGCATGAAGAAGAAGAGATAGGGGCCGCTGTGGGGGCTCGGGCAGAGGGCACTGCCGCGCCAGCGGGCGAGCAGGGGCCTCACCGCGGCTCCCAGGCCCTGCGCTTGGGCGGGAGTGGACGCGTCCAGGGTCTAGGTGGCCCGGGCACTCAGTGGAAGGATAAGGACGGCCTGGGTCTGCCTGCTGAGGTCATGAGTCAGAAGGGACACCAGCCGAGAGGAGCCTGGGAGGCCGAGAGGAGCTAGCACTCAGTCACTGGGACCTTCCCTACCTGTCCGGAGGGTCGGAGATGCTGAAAGTCAGTGACCTCTTCTAAACGCATGGCCTGGACAGCAGGCTGAGCGTGGCCCCAAAAGAGCGGAAGGTCAGAGGGCGTGGTGACAAAGGACTAGGGGGCTCTGGAGGGCCTTGGCCAAACCTGAGCCTCAGCCACCTCCACAGGAGCCAAAACTCGAGAAGCAGGTCGTACTCGAGGAGGGACTCCCACCACCCTCCCCCCACCCACGGCCACCACAGTCCCTAGCAGTGACTGCACAGATGTCCCATGACTTCCGCTCCCCAGGGGCAGCCCATGTGACACAGAGATGGGTGCCGAAGCAGCCGGCCTAAATGAGGGCTTCGCCCAGCCCTGGCCCCGCCCAAGGGGCTGACAGCACCCCTGCGTCTGCCCGGAGGGAAGGTCTCACCGTCCAGGACTGCAGAGCCTTGGGGGCTGGAAACCAGACCCAGAGTTCTCCCTGCGAAGGGCCAGGCGACAGCTAACGTGAGCTGCCCAGCTGTCACAGGAAGCGCATCATCGTCCGTGCTGAGCAGTGTGGTTCCGTGTCCTGCACGTGTTCCCTGGCCAGGGGGCCTCCTGCTATGCCCGGGCCTTGTGTAGACACGAGGCACCAGCCAGCACCACCAAAACTGCCCCGGGAAGGCCTGCTCACAAGGCAGGTCCCCGGCCCATGTCCCGAAGCTGGGCTCGTGGACAGCCCCTGCAGACGGAAACCTCTCCCCAGGCTGCCCTGCCTGGGTGGCGTGTGTGGGCCCCTGCAGTCCTTCTGGGGTCTGCGGCTGGGTCCATGCCAGGCAGGGGGCCCCAGTGTGACCCCCAGGATGACCTCAGCTGCTGCGTCTCCGATGGACTTCTGTGACAGACAAGGCAGTGTCACTGCAGGTGTAGGGAGTCATGTCCTAGTAACCACGGCTGCCAAGTGTCCCACCTGCACCGGGTTGTGGCTGTGTGCAGGACACGGTGCCGAGTCCTTCAAGGTCCGAGTCCTTTGAGTGTGTCACTAGCCTTCGGGGTCTCTGGGGACCCCGAGCAAGTCTGCTCCGGCTCTTGGTGCCGCTGACAGGTAGTTCCCTGGGGACCTGCAGGGCGGGGGGGGGGGGGGGGTTGGGGGGGCCTTCCTCCTGGGGAGGTTGGAGAACAGCTGGGGGCGCTAGCAACTGCAGTCAGGCCTGTTGTTCGGGGTGGGGGGCGGGGAGAGGCTTTCATCATGTAGCGTGTCCCTCACCTGAGCACTGGCGCGGCTCCCCTCTGGCGTGTTTGCCGTGAGTCCGGTCGCCTGCCCTGGGACGCTCTAGCGTGCGGCTCTTGTTAGGGGTCAGCACAGCCTCCCATCCTGGTAAATGGCGCTGTCCTGGTTCCTGCTGATGCGGAGCTGCGGTCGCCACGGCTGCCGGCTGCCGGGCCGGGCTCCTCTCCAGAAACCTTGTGAATGTCTGCGACACTCTGTGGAGCTGGCTGTGGGTCGTGTGCGGCTCTCGGGGGTGGGGGGTGCCCACGGACGGTGGCAGTTTTGGTCCCTCCTGTCCAGTGCTCACTGGCTTTTAAAAGACTTTATTGGGGGAGGGAGAAAGAAGGGAGAGCAACATCCATGTGTGGTCACCCCCTCACGTGCCCCGCACTGGGGACCTGGCCCGCAGCCCAGGCCTGTGCCCTGCCTGGGAATCGAACTGGGGACGCTTTGGCTCATAGGCCGGCGCGGATCCACCAAGCCACACCAGCCGGGGCTAGTGCTCATGGCTTTTATTTCTCCCTTATCTCCCTGCATTAGTCGAGACCTCGGGGACAGTGCTGCGCACAAGCAGCAACGGCGGCCAGCCCGGTGTCACCTCTATTTAGAGGGAATGTCAATGTGACATCCAGGGGTCCCCACCCCGTGACCCTGTGTGGGCTTCATGTTCTCACTGCGAGAGAAAGTGAGTCCCACCGGCCTCCTGACAGCTGCTGCGGTAGCTGTGGAGGGTCACCCCCCCACCCCGCCCGCATGATGGGCGGGCCATGCTCCCCATGTGGCCTCAGGAGCTAACTTGCCTTCCTGCTTTGGGGTGCGGTCCCTCAGATCCTCCTCAGGGGCACATCCAAGGTGGGACTTTCCTTTCCCATCACCTCCTTTCCCAGCCTCAGACACCGGTTGTGGGGTTCTCCTCTTTTCTGTTTCCTGCAACTTTGAGTGACCGGTGGACTGTCTCCCACACAATGTCGGCTGACCTCCCGCAAGACGTCCTGGGCCTGGTGCTTCCATCGGCTGCACCTTCATAGTCACCATGGCGTCTGCACCTTCTCCTTCTGGGATGTGTCAGGCGGGACAGTCACTGGGGCTCCCAGTGGAGCTCGGGGTGTCTGCCCTCTCGCTGGACCCGCCTGCTGCCTCCGCCCTCCGGGGCTGGTCCTACCAGCGAGTCTGTTCACAGAACGAGGATTTGGCGTAGTTGAACCTTTCCATCCCGTTTTTGGTGTCTGTCTCATTAATTTTTATTCTTATCTTTATAGTTTCCTTCCTTTGCTTTTTTGGGGTTATTTCCAAGTGGAGCGCTTAGCTCTTTAATTCTCAGCCTTTTAAACTTTACGATATAAACATTCAAGACCATAAATTCTTGAAGCACAGTTTTCACTGCATCCCGTCTGTTCTGTAATGTGTTTTCATTGGTTTTTTTTATTGCAAACAATTTTTTAGCATCTGTTATAATTACTTATCTGAAGGATGTGTTTTAACCTCAGAAATTTTGGGGTTTGGGAGCTTTTTAGTTACCTAGTTAGTTAAAGCAGATTTCCAACCCAACCGAAGTACAGCCGGGGAGCCGAGTGGAGTCTGCGTCCGCCCACTGGGTGTTTGTGAATCTGGCCCCGAAGCCAGCGGTGGTCCTTTCCAACCATGGTCCCTGTGCACTTGAAAAGGATACGTGTTCTCCAGGCTCGTTCACGCCTCCCTCTTGCACACTCACGCACACACACTCACACACTCACACTCAGTAGATCGACCTTACTGAGTGTGCTGCTCACGTCGCCTGGGTCTTGGTGGACAGTTTTTCTGCCGGGCTCAGTCAGAGTGCTCAGCTGGAGTCCGTGCGTGTGGCGGTGGAGTCGTCACACTTCTGTGGTCACGCCAGCGCGTGCTGTCTCTTACACTTCAGTGGTGAGGTGCACACACCCGTAGTTTTTAGAGCCCCTGTCTCTGTGTGTTGAGTGAAGTCTTGTGCCGTTAGGAGGCGAACTTCTTCGGGTCCAGGAAAACTCTTTACCAGAGAGTCTGTTTAAACTGAACTGTCATACCGCTGCTCCAGCACTCTCTGATTAGTGTTTGCGTGTCATTTCCTCGCCCTCCCCAGCCTTCCCGTCATCTCATTCGTCAGGTGTGTTTCTCCCTGACTGCTTCCAGCTGGGTTTTCTGAACGTCTCAGCCGACAGTCTCTGCTTTCCCACTGGTTGACCCCATGCACCCACCTCTTTGACAGCCGCTGACAGGGCTGGGCCGCAGTCGCACCATCCTCCCCAGGGCTCTCGCTCTCCCAATTTTTCTGCTCTTCCCCCTTCCCTACGTTCTTCTAGCCTCCCCGGCCTTGTTTGGAAGTTCCGAATGCTAGCTCTGTTCTTTCAGGGGTCCCCTTAGAACGTGTGTGCTCGGCTTCACAGCATCTGAAGCTCACTTTGGCACAGGGTCCAGCTCAGCCTCGCTTGTCACCGCCTCCCCGCGCGCCTGTCACTGCTTTTAATTCCGTGGCGTGGACACCCTGCTGGGTCTCCGTGCACGACGGCCTCCGGTGCGGATGCCGTGTGGCCGTGGGTGGCCACAGCAGGTGGGGCTGCACACGGAGAAGCTGGAGGGCCTCCCTCCGCCCTCAGCCGCCTCCCCCGCATGTTTTCGCTCCCTCTCGCCCAGGCGGAGAGTGCTGCGGGGTCTGTACCTGCAGGTGGGCAGCACTTCGAAAGCAGCCCGCTGTCCTCTGGGGTCTGCTGTGGCTCTGGAGACCCTGTCCTTGTCCTTCGTCATTCCTGTGGATCTCATCTGTTCCCTCCGGGCTTTTCCTGTTTACTTCCGCTGTGTTTGTTTCTAATTGTTTTATTCCTCACGTAGGTATATATTTATTATCACTACAAATAATCACTTGCTTTGTGTCTTTTTCCTTCCTTTTTTTGGTAAAGTAACAAAATGTATCACCGTAACAATATTTAAGTTTATCATTCAGCAGCTTAAGTACATTCACAGTGGTGTGTAGCCATCAGCAGTACCTGTGTCCAGAATTTTTTCATCATCCTAGACACCACACAAGCGCGCTCTATCACCCGCCCACCCAGCCCCAGTACCCATGGGCCTGCGCTGTCCCTGTGAATTCGACTCCTCAGCACTGCATACGGCGGAATCACACACTGTGTGTCTTTTTTTTTTTAATATTTTATTTATTTATTTTTAGAGAGAGGGGAAGGGAAGGAGAAAGAGAGGGAGAGAAAAATCAGTGTGTGGTTGCCTCTCCTGTACCCCACACTGGGGACCTGGCCCGCAACCCAGGCGTGTGCCCCAATTGGGAATCAAACCGGCAACCCTTTGGTTAGCAGACTGGTGCTCAATCCACTGAGCCACGCCAGCCAGGGCTAGAGGTTGCTTTTTAAATTTAATTTGGCCCTGGCTGGTGTGGCTCAGTGGATTGAGCGCTGGCCTGTAAACCCAAGGGCCCATGGTTCGATTCCCAGTAGGGGCACATGCCTGGGTTGTCGGCTGGGTCCCCAGTAGGGGCCGCACGAGAGGCAACCACACACTGATGTTTCTCTCCCTCTCTTCCCCTCTGTCTAAAAATAAAGATAAAATCGCCCTGCCTGACGATTTTGGCTCAGTGTGGCTCAGTGGATTGAGTGCTGGCCTGCAAATCGAAAGGTTGCCGGTTTGATTCCCTGGTGGGGCACATGCCTGGGTTGCGGGTTCTTTCTGTGCAACTGATCAGGTGTTTCTTTCCCTCTCTTCTTCTCGACCCCTCTCTCTAACATAAATATTTTTAAAAAGCAGAAGAAAGAAAAAATAAAAATCTTTTAATTTAATTTTGTTTGTAATTATGTAAAATGTCTGCACAATTCTAAGACCACATGAGACCATGGCCAGGATTCAGGCTGCAGGCCCCTGAGGGCTGCTGGGGTCCAGGCAGAGACGACTCGGGGGGCCAAAGGCAGCCCCAGCCCTGGAAGGCCATGGGCCCCTCACTGGTCGGTCTTGCCTCTTGCACAGGTCGCCAGGCAGGAGGGAAGGATCATCCTGACCTCGGGGCTGCCGTACCACAAGGTGAGGGCCCCGCCGGCACCCAGCCCCTCGGCCACCCCCAGCTCAGGCTCGGCTGTGTGGCCAAGGGCAGCAGGGCTCCCCCAGCAGCAATGGTGTCCTGGGTGGGCCAAGGGGCGGCTCCTTGGCCCAGGGCTGGGGGAGGCGGGTGGCCTGGGCGTCTCAGGGCTCAGAGCCTGCATCTCTCCGCAGCTCCGGGCCCAGGTGGGCGCAGGGAACTGCCTCTGGGTGGACTGCTCCCTTAAGGCCCGGGATCAGGCTAAGGCAGTGCTCAGGCATTTCAACGTGCGCGTCACCCACAGGGACATCTTCAGCCGATGCCAGGTAGGTCCCGCATGCCCCAGGGCTGCCGGGGCGCCACCTGTGTGGTGGGCAGCTTAGCACGTCCCTGGCAGGTGGCTGGAGGGCAGAGGCCGTGTGCCTTGGCCTTTCTGCCCATCTGAGCCGCGGCCACTGCCTCCTCGAGGGGCTTTCTCCTCCCCAACACCCCCATCCCCCCCCCACACCACACACAAGGTGGGCGAGGGCTGGAGGCGGGTGGTGGTGGTTCCGGCCCGGGGTGCAGCTCAGAGTTAAGGTTTGGCGACTGTCCTGCCCCCAGGGGGGCCTCCTGTGGGGGTTCTAGCTGGAGTAAAAGAAGCCCTTGAATTCCTGTGTGTCCAGGGGTGGGGTGAGGTTCCACTTTCCAAAGGCGCTGACAACAGTGCAGGAGGCCCCTGGGTCCGCCCTGACATCTGGAGAGGTCTGGGGGAGGAGACCCACAGGTGGGGGCTGCGTGCTGGGTCGAGACCCAAGGGTGGCAGGTGCTGACTTGCCCTGCAGTGAAGGGGGCCACTCCCCTCTCCCTCTTGCTGGCTGGGTGTCTCTCTGAGCTCTCGGGGCCCTGGGCTGTTTGGCTGAGGGGGAAGTGATGCAGGCTGGGCCGTAGCTCCTCCCAGAACATTCTGGACCCCTGTGGGCCACAGCAAGGAGGGGTCCACAGTGCCGGCCCAGCGGGCTCATTCCTACACCAGCACCCTGGGCAGGCACCCAGTGGAGCGTGAGGAAGGCAGGCCAGAGGGAAGCCCCCGGTCCGCCCAGCGCTGTGGGGACTGTGGTGGCCTTGGGGCGGCTGGCAGTGCTCTCCAGGCCCTTCCTCTGGGCCACACTTGCTGGAGAGGGACAGGAACTGTGTCTCTGCTGCTTTGTGCTCGAGCCCGCAAGTGTTGTGAAGACCCCAGGACGTCCGGGAAGCAGGGGGGCATTATAATGAGCTTTTCAGAGCTGCGTTGTCTTGAGAAAACAGGAAGCTGGGGAGCTGGGAGGAAGTCCGCACTGGTGACCTGGGAAACTGAGTGCCGGAGAGCGGCCTGCTATCCGCCAGGCTGGCCGAGGCTGGGCCGTCCGCAGCCCCCACAGGGCAAGCTGGACTTGGGCTGTGACACAGCACCTGGGGTGGGCGTGGGGCTGGCCCAGAGGCTGGGAGGCAGAGTGCGCCCTGATGGGACGGCAGGGGACAGATCTGGAGTGCCCTCACCACAGGGCAGGGAGGCAGGAGGCCGGGGGCAGAGGTGGCTGGCACCTGAGTGGCAGGCGAGGGTCGGAGGGCACGGAACGTGATTTTAGTGTGCAGCCAGATGTCAAGGTTTTAGGCTGAGCCTGTGGTACTGGAGGGTCAGCGTGGCATCTGTCTTGGAAGTGTGGAGGGCGGGTCAGGCACCGAGCCCTGGGCGTCGGGGTCGGGGCCAGGGGGGAGGGGATGCAGCTGCCTCAGCCCGTCCTGTCTGTGGTGAATGTGCCTCCCACTCTCGGGCAGCCGGGGAGGAGGACAGAGATGGGGTCCGCGGCTCAACTCCAGCTGTGCGGCTGCCCCGGCCAGCACTAAAGGACATGCAGCAAGTGGGAATGGGGTGAGTCCCAAGCAGAGAGCTGTGTGTGTGGCTCCAGGGAGGGGCTGGCCGCTGCCGGCACTGCAGGGAGGGGCACGTGGTGTGAGACCAGACAGTGCACCCAGTGGGCCTTTGTCAGGAAGCGGGGACCCCAGGACCTGGGGAGCCACCAAGACTCACAGCTCTCCTGCAGCCCCCAGCAAGGCTCCGCTCCAGAGGAAAGCAGGCTGTGTGTGCCCAGGGCAGGACCCCCCGCCCCGGGTGGTAGACAGGTGTTTTGGGGGGATCCACAGGTGTACACCACGAGGCCCCCTGAAAGGCCAGGGTGGATGGGGGCAGGTGAGCAGAGAAGGGGGTCTCTGAGAGGCCAGGGTTTATTTCCACTTGCGAGCCTCGGTCAGTGAGCAGAGCAGCACGCTGGGAACGTGGAGGGCCGGCTCACGCCTTGTCAGCCAACTGGCGGCCTTGGTGCTTCGGCCAGAGGCTGGGCCCCGTCTGCAGAGCAGAGGCTCCTCCCAGCCAAGCTGCAGTGGCCCCTGCGCACGGGGCCTATTTGGGCATTGTTCCCCGAGTCCCTGGGTGGGGCATTCCAGTGAACCCCAACTTAGCCCCAGCAGCAGCTGGGAACAGCTGACCGCCAGCCCTGCACATGGCCACCCCCACTCCCGGCCCAGTGTTGTGCGCGTGTGTGGGTGGGGGGGATGCTGTTCTCAGGGCCAGCCATGTGGACCAGAGGCCCTCCCACCGATGGCCACTTGACAAGCCCAGAAAAGGTGCCCCCAGACGCCCCAAGGTGGTGGCCTGAGGCTCAGCACAGCAGCTAGGCTGGCTCCACGGGGCTGCAGAGCACTGGTCTGCACGAGGGCTGGGCTGGCTCATAAGCCCATCCGGACATCAGAGGGCGCTGGCCAGCACAGAGTGGTGCCCTCAGACTGACCCAGAGAGGGCCCAGCCCTGCACCCCAGCGGCCTGGCGCTGGCTCAGAGCCTCCACTGTCCCCCGCCCTGGCCGGAGTTGGCCGCCTCCCTGGAGAGCTCCCACCGCCAGGCTGAGTTTCCATTTCTTTTCCTTCCTTCTGCTATTTTGGTGCCGTTCCCAGAGGGAAAACCCACTCAGCGCACGGCGTTCCCAGAACAAGCGCGCCCGCTCTCGGCGCCGGCATCTCAGGGGCACCGAAGGAGGGACAGAAGGTGGGAGAGGGTAGTCAGGGCCGGGCCGGGGTCTGCAGCTCAGCCTCCCCCGTGCCCAGCCCCTGACCCTGAGCAGCGCTGGCACAGCCCATGGCAGGTGCTCTCGGCATGGGGACCCCAGCGCTGGGATGCCTGCTGTGGGGACAGAGCGCTCAGAGCCCGTCGGCTGCCTCTGGCTGGTGGGTGAAGGGCAGTGGTCTCCTCCTGGAGGGCGGGTTGGGACCCTGAAGCTGGTGACCTGGGCCTGGAATGACCCTTCAGGAGCGTCTGCCAAGAGGACATTCCCAGTGCCGTCCACCATGGGAAAATATTTTATCAAAGAAAGTTGAGTTTAAAAAAAAAAGCCTACGCACGAACCCCTGACGTGGTGGCCCCAGCGAAACATCTATTTTTACTGTCCCTCCGGTCCCCTCCACATGGTGGGGAGCGGGCCATGGCCTGAGTGGGAGAAAGGGGGTGGCTCCTGGAAGCAGGCGCCCAGAATGTGGCATGTGTGGGGGACTCCAGGGCAGCTGTGCCCCAGTGCTCACGCCCAGAGCCTAGACCTGGGGGGCAGCCGGAGTGCCTGGGGCCTGGAGACCTTGCCTCCCTCCCGACAGCCCACCCCAGACGCAGGGACAGACAGGAAGAGGCTGGGGCGCTGACCCCGCCCCTCCCTGGCCTTTGTGCTTCGAGGCCCCCGGCCCAGTTCCCACACTCAGGCCCCCAGGGTCACACAGGCACAAAGGCTGTGGGAGGGGGGCCGGGAGCTCTGAGGGAGGACTGTCAGAGCCCTGGCTGATGCAGAGGTGCCAGGGCTGTTTCGGGACTCTCAGGGGTGACGGGAGCCACCAGGCAGACACCGGCAGGATTGGGGCTCAGCGTGCCTCAGACTCTGAATGCTGACTGGGGTGATGGCTGATGGGCAAGGTCAGCTCAGCCCCCCAGGGCTGAGGGCTCAGGGGGCGCAGACTGGTAACTGCATCCCATGAGGCTCCCCACAGCCTGTGGGCGCCCCCTGCTTTCCCTCCCAGAAGAGCCCTGGGTCTCAGCCAGTGCCCAGCCTCAGTTCCCACCCAATGGCCTTTAGGGGACTGAGGACCTGGACCCCACTGCCCAGGAGACCCCTGGCCCCTGGTGGCCCTGGTCCAACCCCAGCCACTTCAGGAAGGGTCCTGGCTCTGCCGAGCTAGCACATCACCCGCTCCCTTCACGCCAAAGCCCCGCCACTGCTGGACACAGCTGCTCAGCAGTCCACCCGTCCACTTCCTGTGTTGTCCCTGGGACCAGCCTGGGCCGAGGGGCCTCCAGTGGCATCTCTGCACGGGTTTCCTGGGGAGGGGGCTGTGAGCCCTCGGCCTGGTGCGCACTCTCTCTCCTTCCCTGCTTGTGTCTGGGGGGCGGGGCTAGACCTGGCAGTCAGCACCCATCTGTTCTGACCGTGGGCTTCTGAGGAGCCTAACTAGCAGCATTCTGCGGCCCTCAGGACAGGCTTCTCAGCTGCACCGCGGACGCTGACATAAGAGTGGACACAGGTCCTATGCTCTTCCAGAAGGGGTGACAGCTCACTCAGAGGACGCCCCAGACGGGGCCTCCCTGCTGCCCAGGCTGCTGTGGGGCCAGGACCTCAGGCTCACATGCCCACTGGTTGTCATCCTGTCCACATGCACCCCGCCCCCACCCCGGCCACGACCCCAGCCCTGGGCCAGACCAGTGGTGGGCGCTGGTGCAGCTGAGACCAGGCAGCCAGGGTGGGGAGGGGGGGGGGGGGGGGCCGGGGGAGGGGTGACAGGCTTCGGGAGCAGGCACGGGCAACTCTGTGCTGTCTTCTCAGGCTGTGCTCTGTCAGAACCCCGAACATGTCCAAGGACGGGGGTCCTCCAGTCCTTATGCTCCACTGGCTGCTGTCACGGTCCGTCCCCAGAGGCCCCTGGCCGTGGAGCCATCTGGAGCTGCTGGCCAGCTCTGAACCCGCCGCTCCCAGGGCTCTGGCTGCGGCCTAGAATTGGGCTGGGGGCCCAGAGAAGGAGGGCCTGCCTTGTGCATGGTCGGGGGCACAGGCCTCTGGGGGCGGGGGGCGGGTCAACTCAGGGCTCAGGAGCAGAGGCACCCCCTCAGCCTGTGGGAGCCTGAGGCTCGGGGCTGGGGTTCGCAGGCAACCGCAGCCTTCAAGCTCAGTCACGTGAAACTCAGAGCCCAGCAGCTACAGACGCCACCAGGGGTGGCATCTCACAGCGGGGCAGGGGTGGGGGGGACACTCCTTGCTTCAGGGAACCTGCAGCCCCAAAGCATGGCTGGTGGCCATGGGCCTGGCTCAGGCCCACAGGCCTCTGTGCACACCCATGCCCACTGGGCCCTGGGTATAGGGGACAGGACAGGCCCAGCGGCCTCAGAGCTGTGTGGTCTGACTGGCTGCAGGTGAAAGAGGCCCTGGGCAGCTGGGCAACTGGGCTTTCAGCCTGGGGAGGGTCCTCAAGGTGACAGAGCAGGGTCTGCCAGGCAGTGACGGCTCCGTCTGTGCCCTGTCGGGCAGGGCGCTACGGGGAGGCCAGTATGGGGAGGCCCTGGGCGCCCGTCTCTCTCCCCCGCTGCACAGAGTAAGACAGGGCTGGGCAGTGGGGGGCTTCCCCTTCCTTCCCCCCCCCACCCCCTCCCCTTCCAAGGCACTGGGTGGAGGGGAGGGGGGAGCAGCCTGGCTGGTGGGGCCTCAATTGGGGGGCAGGGTGGCCCCAGGGGTGAGACCCCTGACAGCTGGGGGGTGGGGGGGTGCCCTGTGAAGAGCGAGGCTTGCTCAGCCAAGCCCGGCACCCTCCCTGGGGTGGGTGTGCAGGCAGGGGGAAGGGTACAGTGCAGGGGTCCCTCAGAAAAGTGGGGAGAGTTGGGCCCAGGCAGAAACTGCTCCCCCGCCCTCTGCAAACCTGATGCTTGGCTTGACTGGGGTCCCAGGCGGGGAGGAGCGGGGCTGGGACCACCCTGCTGCTGTGCTCAGCCAGAGGCTGCCTCTTCCGCACAGCCGGCCACCCCAACTCCAGCCCCTGCAGCTTGCATGGGCCCCGCCCATCACACCCTGGCTCCCCACCCTCTGCACCCAGCCCATAAAATCCCGGTGTGGATGCTGTTTCCTCTAGGAAGTCCTCCATGTCCCGGGCCTGATCTCAGAACCCAGCTATTCTGTGGAAGAGGGGTTCTTCCCTCCCCAGACCGGGAACACAGGGGACAGGGATGGTCTCCTGGCCCCAGCGCAGCCCCGAGATGAGTCAGTGACCAGCCCCAAAGACTTTAAGGCGGGTCAGACCCCAGGGTTCAGGGCCTGCCACCTGCTGCCTGAGCGCTGGGCTCCTCTGGGTAAGAGGGAAGGAACAGCCCGGCACCCCCAACTTCCCCAGCAGGCCAGCCCGGCTGGCGCCCACGACCCCCGCCCCCATGGCCCTGGGCTGACGGGGTCTCCCAGCCCCCCAGCTACACTCTCAGCCCTAGGAGGAAAGAGGCTCCCACTCCGACCCCCGATAGCACCCCACCGCCGCCCCGGCCCCGCATCCCAACAACCGCACCCCCCTACACACACCCCCGCCAGGGCGCGGGAAGGCGGGCGGGCGGGCAGCCGGCCGTTTGCTTTTGAATCTCCGCCCGGCGCCCTGAGTGGCCCTTTCAAAGGCCAGCGGGGGCGGGGGCCGTTCCCAGGCGCGCCCCGCCCTCTCTGCCCGCCCTGCCCCCGCTTTCCCACGCGGCCCGGCCGCCGGCGGGTTCTCACGGCAGCCGCCCCTCCCCCGCCTGGGAACGGCGCTGTGCCGGGGTGCCCGGGAGCCCCGGCCTGGGGGCGCCTCTCGGGCTCCTTGAGCTTGGGGCGGGGCGCTCAGAGGCCACAGGGGTACCGGGTGCCTAATGAGGGGGCCAAGGCGGGTGGAGCTGCCCCCCACCCCCAGGGCCTGAGGCCAGAGGCATCTTCTGGCCCAGATTCTGTTTGATTTAACTCGGGACAGGTGGTACCCCCATCCCGCCTCATGAAGAAACCTACGGATTGCAGACATGCCTGCCTTGGGGACGGGATGCCCTGATGGGCCTGTGACCTCGAGGTTCCTACAGAACCTGGGAGCAGGCGGGGGGCTCAGCAAACACAAGCGCAGACCCACTGACCAAGAACTTGGGTGTAGATCCCCCGTTATTCAGACTTGCAGGATCCGTTTGCTTCCCGCACTGCAGCGCAGCCCTGGGCAGAGTCCAGTCAGGAGGTCTCTCCCTGAGGGGTGGGGTGGGAGCCCACACAGGGCAGGCTGGGTGTCTGCTAGTCCAGGTCCTAAGGGGCCCTGGACTGTGGGGGCGCAGTCAGAGAGAGGCCTGGGGGGCCAAAGCTCCTGGGGGGGGGGCAAGTGGGAGGCCTGCCTACGTGTCCGTTTGCAGCCACTCCCCAGGATGCAGGCCTGCAGCCCCTCCTCAGTGTCCCTGGCCAGGGTGCCGCCCATTCAGGCTGTGGCTGCCCTCTGAGTCTGTCCTTCTGCCTGGGGCAGCTAAGGTGGACTTCCCTCCCCTGCCAGCCCCTCTTCTCCCTTAAAGTCGAAGGGTCAGACAGGCTCTCCAGCAGTGGCTACTGGAGGCCCTGCTGCTGCTGTCGGCCTCCCCCGGCCACTTGGCAGGAGTGTGTGTGGGGTTTCGGCCAGGGGCTCCACTTCCAGAAAGTCTGAGGCAGGCCAGGTGGCCCTCCTGTCCCCACGGCAGGAAGTGGGCCTAGTGGGGGTGGAGCAAGGTCCAGTGTAGGGGTGCCAGGCCCCCACCTCCCAGTGAGGCCAAGGTCCAGACTGGGGGTGCCAGCCTAGTAAGTCTGCATCAGCTGTGAGCCCAGCCCAGCCGGGAAAGCCCCAGATGTCATTGTCCCCACCCCAAGTGCCTGGAGAGGCGGCTGTTTGGGACTCCTTGCACCCCGAAGTGGAGGCCCCAAACACACCTCCCTCACCGCCCAGTGGGGCACACACAGGCGCCTGTCCAGGTGCTGCTCACAAGGACACGGTCAGGGGACACGTGAAGCACAGGCTCGCCCACGCTCACGTCCCCAGCCTGTGCTCACACGCAGGCTCACGCTCAGCTGCTCTGCCGCTGGGAGCCCTCGCACTGCTCACCCGTGGGCGCTTGCAAGAGACGCCTTCCTGCCGGGTGCCTGCTCCTGTACTGGGTGCACAGACCTGGCGCTCTTGGAGCCTTCTTGCGCCCCAGGCCCTGTGGCCCCCGACCCCCCAGGGGCCCTGCACTGTGCAGACGTTGCCCGAAGCCCATCCCCCACTCTGCTGTGCAGACATTGTCCTGTCCCCACAAAGGCGCTGGGCTGGGGGGAGGGGCTGGGCCCGTGGGAAGAGACCTTCCTGGGCCTGGGGGCGTGGCGCACTGGAAGGGAGGCCCCTGCAGGGCCACCCTCCCAGGTCTCTGGCCCTGGGCGAGGCCAGGGGCTGGGGCCCAATCCTACTCCGTGGGAACAGAAGAACAACTAGTGCACACTCACCAGCGAGGAGTCACCCTGGGGGCCTGGGGCCTGGCCCTCTTGCCCCACCGGTGGGGTGGGGGTGGCGCCCCATGGTGCCAGGCCACCCATCTTGGAGAGGGGCTGCCGTCTTCCTGCCCCCACCCAGCCCATCTCCAGTGGAAATCGACCCAATGGGGAGGGGCAGCGCCCAGTGCTGGGGCCAGCGGGCCTTTGTGGGCAAGGTTGGGTGATGGGGTCGTCATGGAGGAGGCTCCTGAGCCTCGCCACCTGTGGGAGCAGATGGTGTAGGGCCCCGCAAGTTGCTGCCGGGACAGGGGCAGCGTGGGAGAGTGAGGTGTGGAGCTGACCCAGGCCTTGCCTCCTCATTGCTTCCTCCCAACTGGTCCCACCCTGTCCAGCAAGGTGTTGGGCTGACACTCCAGGCCAGGGTGTCCATCCCATCCCCATGTCCCCACACCCAGCACCATTTGTTGGGGCATCTCTAGGGGTCAATGTGAGCAAGCCAGTGGGAGAGGCCTTGGGGCCACTTCTCAGGGTAGCAACCCTGGACGATGCGGGAGGGCGTAATGCTCAGCAGGGACCGAATGGGTGACAGTCGCCCTGGGGACAGGGACACTGGAGTCCTGAGTCTGCTACCTGCCCATGTTTCCCTGACACGAGTATCTGAGACTCTGCTCACAGAAGGTGCCAGAAAGCTCCTGCGGCCGTGCTGGGGGTGGGGGTGGTTTCTTTTCTCCCGCACGTTTGTGCTCAGTTGCTCCAGGAGGCTTGCCCCTCCGGAGCAAGTCGCAGCTCTTCTGCCAGTCCTCCTGTTGTGGAGTCAGAAACCCCAGAGGGGGTGCTCCCAGGGACCCCGTTGACCACACCTCCCCTCCCCCACACGGCTTGGCTCCTGCTGTGAGTCTGGCTGCAGGGGCCACCAGGGCCCAGGCTTCCGTGGCTTTGCCCTTGCTGAGAAGCAAGGGGTCCCAACTCCCCCGCCCCACCTGGGGAGTTGGCACTGGGTCAGAGCCTGGGGTGGAAACCCCTCAGACCAGGATGCCAGAGCAGCCTGGCCACCTCCGCTGGCAGGTGGGGCCAGAGCCTCTGGACTGTGCCCAGGGCCTTCTGGGGACAGAGCACCTCACCTGGGGTCCCCTTAGGCTCCAGCCTGGGCCGGCCAGGTGCTGCCCTGCACCTTTGGGGTCACTGCAGTCTCTCCCGCTCCTGCTGGGGCCCCAGAGCAGCCGTATTGCAGCCTCCCCTCAGTCTCAGCCCCCCTCAGGCTGGCTCAGGCCCCAGGGTTTAGAGGTGGCCACAGGCCTTAGCAGTTTTCGGCACCCAGTGGTGAGAGGCCCTGTGGGCTCTGGGGAGAGCGTGTAAGGGCCGCTCCACAGCCACCTCCCAGCCGCATCCACCTCGGTCTTCAGCCCCATGGGGCCTGCCCATGAGAGGCCTACCCCTACCCCCACCTGGGCACCTGCTCCACTGCTCGGTGTGTGTGCAGCAGACCTCCAGGGCCCACAGACCAGGACACCTGGGAACACAGACTGGCCGAGGTTCTGGACAGACACCCAGACCTTGTCTCTCGCTGAGCCCTGGATCATTAGCCAGGTCCCCAGGAAGCAGGCTGGCTCTTAGGTGTGGTCCTCGGCACCTGGGAACTGACCCCTTGAAGCCCTCCAGTTTCTGGCCCCCCAAGTCTCAGCCTCAGAGTGTTCCGAGGCCTGCGGTGGCCCCTCCCAGGGAGGTGGCTGCAGCAGCCAGCCGGGGGGCCCAGGGGCTGCAGAGCATGGACTGCCAGGACAGGCCTGCCTGACTGCTGGCCAGGCCCCACCAGTACCCAAGACCAGTCCCTGGAGGTGGCCCAGCTTCCAGGAAACAGCCTTGTGCTACAGGCGCCTGCGCCTGCCCAAGGCTGTCCCTCGCCTGCCCTGAGTCAGGCTGCGTGGCAGGCGTTGGCTCCCAGCAGCCTCGGGAGTCGTGGGAACCAGGCGGACCCCTGGGACCTGGGAGCCAGGAGCCTTCCCAGCCCCTCCTGCCCGACTCACCTGGCCCCGCCCTCCCAGCCAGGATCTGGAGGCGGTGGCCAGCCCTGCCCTCAGGCTCCCTCACAGAATGGGGGTGCCACAGATGGGGGAAGGACCCTAGGCCTCCGTCCAGGACCCCCAGGTCCTTGCCAGTCTCTGCCAGACCCGCAGGCATCCCAGGCCAGGGTCTGCACGGCCACCCAGGAAGTGGGCAGGCTCAGGTGTCACCTGCACAGCTGGAGGGCCGTGGAAGGAGGAGGACCCGATGTGGGGTCCTGGACTGCCGAGGGTCCTGTGACTGAGCAGGTCACTTGGCACCTCAGAAGCTCCCTGTCTTCAGAATGTGAGGCCCCTCGGTGTCAGAGGGAGGCCTCGGGGGGATGGCACTGAGCTCGGGACCAGGCGAATGCTCAGAGGGAGCCCCCCCACAGGCAGGGCCATAGCCTCCCTCCAGAGGTGGCCATGCAAAGGCACAGCGTGGCCGGGAGGCAGACAGGGAAGCCCTGGGTGCTGGCCGGGCCCTCCTGCAGGTGGGAAAGGCAGGGCAGAGGGCGGGCCGCGGGCAAGGAACCTGCTTTTCCAGCCCGGAGTGGGGGTGCGGCCGGGCCTCTCAGGACCCATCCGGGTGACAGTGGGCAGCGGCCGTGGGAAAACCAGCCCTGGTGGTTCCCGAGGGTGTGGCCGGGTCCCTGTGGATGGCACTGGGCGTCTGTCTGTGTGCTGTGACTCAGCGTGAGCTGGCAGCCGCGCCCCGGTGTGCACACCAGGCCCAGGTCCTGGGAAGGAGGACAGACCCCTCACGGGGCCCCACCCCACCCTCCTGATGCTGCGAGGTCCCTCCCGAACCACACCTGCCGGCACTTCCCCTCAGGTGGCCGGGACCTGGCCGTGGGGGCCCCTGTGGCAGGTGCCCCAGGGCAGCAGCAGGGCCAGGCCTGTAGTGCCTGCAGGCCTCCCTGCAGTCAGGGCCTCACCTGCACTCGTGGCCCAGGGGAGTGGGACCCAGGGCAGCCCCTTTGTGCCAGAGGCCAGTGGAGGCGGGAGGTGGGGGGGGGCAGGGGGCCCCCAAGGGGTGGGGGAGGGTTTTGCTTGGGACCAGCCTGTCCCAGCAGGGTGGCCCAGCCACCCTGCACCCTGGACCCAGCCCCTGGTAAGCTGCAATGCTGGAGGTACAGTGGTGAGGCCGAAAGTAGAGCTCCAGGTGTTGGAAGGCCCACGGGGAAAGGGCACGTGGGGGCAGGACTCGCCCTGCAACTTCCTGGGCCTGAGGCCACGGCCCACTCCAGGCACCCAGAAGCCTGTCACGCTGGGCTCCTGCCTGCTCATGATGGGGTGTGGGGGGCAGGGACTGATCACAGCAGCACGAGGGTGGCCCCATCCCTCCTGTGGCTTAGGAACCCCTGCCCCCCACATGCCCTGCCCTTGGCTCACTGTCCCCGCCCCCAAGCTGGTCCCATGTCTCACATCTGGAAAGGCTGTGACCCATGACCAGTGTGTGCAGCTCCACAGGAACCTGCCAACACCTGCCTGGGGGCCAGGTCTCCGTGGGCACGGACTTCTCCCATTCTCCTGGGCCCCTGCGTGCCCTGTCACCCAAGGGAATTCTGGGGTCCAGACCCACCCCTGCTAGGCAGTGACCGTCACAGGGCAGTCCTGGGACAGCTGCGTTGGGAGGGCAGGGTGAACCTCCCAGCCCGTCAACACCCCAGAGTCCGTAAGGCCAGCGGGGCCGACCTGAGCTCCCAGGGGCCACCGCGTGTCCTAGACAAGGCGCTGTGCACGGCAGCACGGGGGCCGTGCTCCTGATGGCCCACTGACCTGGCCCAGGCCCCCGCAGCAGCGTGGGCAGACGCAGACACTCAGAGGGCCCTGGCTCGGGCCAGGCAGCCATGGGTATGTGTGCCTGTGCTCTCCACGGCCCTTCCACAGGGGTCTTGCACCCCCGCCTCTGCTGAGCAAGCCCAGAGTCACCCAGGCCTGGCTGTGCCCTTACAGGCCGGGGTTGCAGAGGACAGCCAGGATCGCGGTCACTCCCTGCAGTGTCTCAGGAGCTGGAAAAGGCCGCCCGGGGCCCATTAGGCACCACTGCACTCAGGGAGGAATCCCAGAAGTGGTGCCCTCGTGGTCCTGCAGGGAGGGGGGTGCGTCGTTCACTCAGTGAAACACCCTGGCCAGACCCAGAGCTGCAAAGAGCATGTGGCTGAGGAAGGGGTGGGGGACAGAGGGGGCCTCCCCTGGCCTCAGCACCCTCTGCCCTCAGGCCTGCAACTGCAACCAGTACTTGAAGGTTTCCAAGGACAAGATGCAGCAGCTCATGTGGCTCAGCGGCCACCAGAAAGGCCCCAGCAGCACAGGTGAGTGCACCCTGGGGGCCAGGCGTGGGCCTGGGCGTGCGGACGGCAGCCCCACTGGCATGTGTGCTCCTGGGCCCCCCTGCAGGGGGTGCAGGCTGCATGAGGGCAGGGCAGACGGGCGGGCGGGGGCAGGGCTGCGCCTGGCCCCTGTCTGTGTGGAGTACCTGCTCCACAGACAGTACCTGCTGCCTGCGCAGGGGACCTGGAAGCTGAGGCAGGCGGGGCCCCTCTGGGTGGGGCTCACCAGTCTCTGCAGTGGGCCCCACTCCACTGCCGCTCGCCCCGCCTGGTGCAGGGCACACTCGGACACTGGCACATGCACACATGTGTGCATGCGCCCTCTCTCGAGCTCATGCCCAAGTGACACCCGGTGATCGGGACACAGCCGAGCCTTGGCCCACAGGAAGGGGGCTGAGCCCCATGTGTCCACCCCCCACTGGGGCAGGTCCTACCCAGGGACCCAGCCTCAGGTTCCTTTTTTGTAAAACTAGAAAGAGGAGGGCACAGGGCTCCCTAGGACTGTGCAGGTGCGGTGGGGTGGCGGAACCCCTGTGTCTCCCACTCTCCGGAGAGAGGGGACCCAATGGAGGGCGACGCAGGGAGCCTCCTCAGGACAGGGAAGGGCTGGGGTGGATAAAGGGTATCTGAGGACCCTCTGGCAGGGTTGTCCTGAGGCCGGGGTGCCTCTCCAGGAAGCCCATGTCCCCACCCAGCAGCTCCTGTCCTTCCCGCCATCCTCTGAGGTTCAGGGCCCGAACAGGGGCCACACGCACAGCAGGTGGGCCATCTCGACAGCTCTCAGTGCGGGCAGCGTCGTCCAGGGTTCCGAAGGCTGTCTGGGCCCTGCGCCCACCCAGAGGCCCTCACTGGTCCTGGGCGCCTGCCGGCTGTCTCATGTCTTGGAAGCCACCCGGGAAGGGCCGGGGTCAGACAGGCTGGGTCGAAGCAGAGAGGCCAGATGGGGGTCGTGGCCTCGCCGGGCTCCAAGGACACAGTGGGCTGAGGCGGGGCACCCTCCATTCAGACCCAGGCTGCAATCAGTCTGCAGCCATCTGTAGAGAGATGTTTGCCCAACAAATTACAAGGGTCAGCAGGACCCAGGAGGCCACTGCTCCCACCTGCTGGAACAGGCTCCTCAGTGGCCCCGCCCCCAGCCCCGCACTGGCCCCCAGCCTCGGGCAGCCTAGCCAGCTCCCTGTGCTCTCCGTGGGGGTGGGGTAGGAATGGGGCCCTCCCAGGGTCTCCCCTGCACCCTGAGCCCCAGCCGGTCCCCTGGGTCCCCGCCCACCGCCCTGGTGTTAGCTGGTTGTGCAACAGACCCGTTGGCAATTGGCTTATCTGCTCATCGCCACAGACGGGCCGACCCACCCCCGCCCTGCTGCCCGTTCTCAGGCCCCCGAGTGCCCTAATCGGCCGATCTCACATCCAGAACATGTTTCCCAAGGACCTTTGAGTCCCAAGAACGTTCCAAGGTGTGAGTTCCCGTGGGAGGGGACTGGGCTGGCACGGAAGCTTCTCCGGCCCTTGCCCTTTGCCCTCTCCTCTGGGGGTTGGGGGAGAGGTTAGGGCTGCCAAGCCCTGTCCTCAGGAGTCCCTAATGCCCTTGATTGACAGGTGACGAGGTCCAGATCGAGGATACACAGAAGCCAGGTGGGCGTGGGACTGCCCACAGAGGACGCACGGTGCCAGGTGCCGGGGCCCCACCACCCTAAGATGGGGTTTGGGTCCTGGCCCAGTAGAGGGGCTGCTCTGAGGAGACGGTCCCTGCGCCCAAGGCTGGAGAGGGCGAGAGCGGCAGAGAGCAGTGGAAAGAGAGGGCCGGGGTACCCCGGGTAGGATGAGGTACAGGGTCTGGTGCCTGGGGGACCAGGAAGGAGTGTGCTGGAAGCCTGGGCCTCAGGGTGGCTGCTTCCCTGGTCCAGGCTCCGCCCCAGGGGAGATACCAGGGGGCTGCGCCTATGACCCCCCTTGCCGCTGTCTGGAGGAGGCAGATCTGCATGCTCGCGTCCCAGCCACGCTGGGCAACGGTACCCAGCTGCAGCTGGCGGGGGTCCCGGAGGGCCTGCTGCAGCGGCCGGGCCCTCAGCACTTCTACTGCTGCACAGGCTGCGGCAAGGTCTTCTGGGAGGGCTCCCACCTGGGCCGCATCACCTCTCAGTTCCGCGAGATCCTGGACAGTGCAGGACACTCCGACATGCCCAGCGCAGTCCCCAGCCCTCCCAGCGGCCCCTCATGAGGCCCCTGGCTTCAGGACAATAAACGTGGCAAAGGTTCCACCTGTGTGGGCTGCGGTTGTGGACTCATTCGTGCGTGTCGCTCACTGCTGCCCAGGTGTGGGGCAAAGGTGAAGGTCCCCACCTGGGCAGGACGCTGCGCCCTGGTCCCCAAGCTGAGGACTGCCTAGTGCCCAGGAACTAGGCGGATGGGGGGGTGGGAAGGGCACGCCTAGTGGAGGAGGAGGTCCGAGCAAAGGCCCAAGGGCTGGACCGAGGCGACTCCCCAAGTCAGCAGGGGCTCGGTGAGGCTGGTAGAGGGGGTGGGGGCGGACAGGCCACCACACGGTAGGCAGCCCACCCACTTTGCTGTGGCAGTAAGTGCCACACCCTCCACCCTGCCCTCCCTGCCTTCACAGTCAGAGAGCTGCCCCCCTGGCCAGGCAGGACAGGACCCCCTTTGCCTTCCCCCCAGAAGGTCCCCTGGCCCCAGCCAGGGGCCTCCAACGAGCATAATGGTGGGACCCTGGGGGCAGGGCCCCTTAGGCCAGATCAAGGGTTTTTCTGGGGAGCAACCCCAGCCCAGCCTTCGAGGGGCAGCCCTGACCCCTCACCCTGCTCAGGGCTGGGCAGCCTCCTCTTGAGGAAGAAGCCAGCAACCACGATACAAGACAGAGCCCCGTGCCCAGGTGTGGTCACGCCTCTGGCCTCACACCTGCTGCTCTCGCTCTGGGGGAAACTGAGGCTCAGGCCCATGGCTGGTCCCACAGAAGGCCCGAGGGCACCAGTGCCAGGCATGGTGGAGTGGGGTGCCGAGGATGGGGCCCATGGGTAGAGGCTCCTGCCAGTGGCAGGCCTGGTCCCAGACTGCATTCTGCCCCCGCCCACCTCCTCCTGCTCACCCCCCAGGAATGCACCCCTCCCTCACTCACATCCCTTTCCTGTCCTCACTGCCTGGAGCGGAAACCAGCTCAGATTTGGCCCAGGAGCCCAGGCGGAAGCCTCGGGGTGTTGGAGGCCGGGGGCTTGTGCAGGGCCGCTACCTCAGCCTGGCCAGGGTGCACCTGCAGGTCCAGGTGTGATGGCCTTAAGCCCAGGGTGGGCACCGGCCATGCCAGGCCAGCCCCTGCCCCCGGTTCCTAACTACACCAGGGATGGCCATTGCCCCCTTAGCCCCCAAGGGATGCAGCCCTAATGGGGGTTCCAGCTGAGGAATGTGCAGAGTTGGGGCTTGTGTAGGGGTGCACAGGTGTCCCACCACACTCCACGTCCTTTCCTTTCCCTTGAAGCACCTATCCTGTGCCAGGCATTGGCCCACGTAGCCCCCCAGCAGCCCTGGGGCTGGCAGGGCCAGGGCGCCACTCCACCACTGAGGGAAAGCCCCTGGCAGAGCAGGTAGCCGTGGCCTTCCTGCTCTCCTTTGTCATTGTTGAGCCCAACAGGCAGGGGTACCAAGGTGAGTGGACAAGCTGGAACCCACCAGGGACCCTCAGCAGCTGGGGTACAGTTCCCAGGAGCAGCACCGCTGGCCCCTTGTCCCATCCTGGGGAGGCAGACTGACCACCCTCCTTCCCTAGTGGGGTTAAAGGAAGCAGTGGGGGTGCCCGGCCCACTTCCCAGCACAGCTGCTTCCTGGAGACTCTGCTGTGACCCGAAGCCCTGGTGTTGCAGCCAGCCCTGGACCGACAGAGCTGGAGCCGGGGAGAGGCCAGGGACCACAGACTCAGGGATAGGAGGCCATGTGTCCTTCTATCCCCCAGCAGGCCCAGCCCCAGCCTCACTCTCCCCTTCTACTCTGTGACAGAGGAAGAGGAGAGGGCAGCTGCCAGGGGACACGCCTGCCCTTGTGCCTCCCAGCTCTCTCCTGTCCAGACTGTTCAGGAACCCTGGGCTGTGATGCTCGCTGCCAGCCCACCCTGACTCTGACGCACCGTCACTCAGGTCCTGAGCCTGCCTCAGCCTGGGGACCACCTTAGGACCCTCCCAGAGCTGGGGTCAGACCCCAGGCCGACAGGGCAGGCTGTGGCCCCAGTGCCAAGTGGTGCCTGAGTAGCCAGCCGGGCGGGCAGGAGCCGCCACAATTGTCTGCCGAAGTTCCTGCCCCGGGCGTCCTTCCTGCGCACTGGCCCTGGCCGAGCTGGCCAGGCTGAGTGTTTGTTATTTGATCTGTATCCTCGCTCGGCCCTTCTACCAGGTGTCTGGGCTGCTGGGAAGAAATCCTCTCCTCTTTCCCACGCTCCCCGACACATTTTAATGAATTAGCTGGAAGCCCCGCCCCCACTGCCCGCCTGCCCGCCCGCCCGCCCGCAGGCCTGCTCACCCTCCCTCCCCTGCCCAGCGCCTTTAAGGTGGCCGCAGGCCTCAGCCCAGCTCTGGCCAGCCCCCCTACATTGGTGCTGTCCTCCCCTATGCAACCCCCCAGACCTCCCCAGCCCAGGACCATAACGCTCCCCAACCTGCCCCACCCCCACTGCTCTGAGCCTCCCAAGAAAGTGGGTCCCGGGAGGGAGAAGGCTCTCTCTCAGACTCTGGCCTCTACCTTGGCCCCCCAGGAGGACAGGGTCCAAAGCAGTAGTCAGAGTTGGGTCTGTGCCCCCAGATCCAAGGTGCGGGCGCCTCCCTCAGAGCCAGAGAACCACCGCGCGTGCACGTGCGCTCGAGCACACGCATGCGCACACACCAAGAGGCTACTCAGCCCCGGGTAGCTCCCGCCCGCTTCCACCGAGGCACCTGGAACAAACGTCCCCCTTTCAGGTGTGTCCTTCAGCAGACACTTAGGACGTGTGCGTTGGAAGCCTGGGCTGCACAGAGTCAGCTCTGGCACATGGGGTGTGGACTAGCGCAACGTGCAGCGGAATTGCCCTCCTGGCTGCAGCGAAGGAGCGCCAGCCTCCCCGGTCCCTCAGCTCCACACGACAGCGTGGCCGTCACCAGGGCCCACATAGGAGCAGCTGGGTGAGGGGGGCTTGGGGCATGGCCACATAGCAGGGACAGGTCCAGACCCACCCACCTGACCTGTACTCCCAGTGCAGGCTGGGTGGGGTGGCGGCTGACCACAGGCTAGACTCCCGTGGCCACTCCAACCACATGGTCCCTGCCGGGGGCGCCTAAGCTGCCAATTTCATGGCCTGTGGTGATGGCCGCGAGTTCCCACACTGAGCTCACAGGGCCCCTTTGTCTGCCCACCATGACGCCTGCCGAGGGTGTCAATGGGACTTTTCTCTGAGGCTCTGCTCCCTGCCCGGCAGAGTCTCCAGATGCCCTTCTCCAGACCAGGGGGCCTGAGCCCACCTGGGTGGGGGCCTGTCTGTGAACCCACCACCTTCTGGGGATGGCCCTGTGCAGGGCTGGGCCCTGGCAGGTTCGTGGAAAACACTGACGTGAGGGGAGGAGCTCTGGGCTGTCCGCACGCACTCTCAGAGCAAGGCCACCCTCCCCACCCGCCTGGCTGGGGGAGCTCAGGGGCAGCAGGCAGCAGGCAGACAGCCCTGCCCCAAGGGCCCCTGTCCTAGGTTCGGCCTCCCTCCATGGCAGCCCATGCCCTGGTCCCAGGCATGGGGCCGGGGGGGGGGGATTGGTGAGGGGTCTGGGGGTGATCAGGAGCTCCACCCCCTGCATGCTCACAGTTCAGCAGCATCTGACCCCAGCCTCCTCACCAGGCCAGGGACACAGCCTCCCGGTTTGAGTGGGTCGAGGACCGGCAGCCCTGGGTTGAGGACCGGCAGCCCTGGGTCACACCTGTGACCAGGCCACACTTGGAGCTTGGGCTCTGGTTCCTCTCTCTGCTCAGCCAGGGCTCACCCACCTGCTCTGGGGGGCGCTCCTGAGGGGAACAGGTCTGGGCAGACTGGCTAGACCACCAGCCTCAGCAGGTCCAGAGCAAGGGATGCAGGCGGCCCTGGCTACCAGGAGAACCCCAGGGGAGACAGCCAGGGTTGGGTCGGAATGCAGCGGGCCAGGGAAAGCCAGCCCTGGGGTGGCCTTACGTAGTTTTTCTTGTGGTTTGGCTATGACCCCTCCCAGAGCACCGGGCAAGGTGGGGGCACACCCACATCGAGAGGCATGGTGGGGAGCCCATCCCCATCCCCAAACAAGACCTAACTGGGTGGTCTCCCCAGCTGAGGCCCAGAGCTGCCTCCTGGGGAATTCCCAGCAGCCTCTGAAGGAACGCAAGTCCCTGCGTGCTGCCCGGCTGCTGGCCTCACTGCCCAGCCTACAGCTCTGAGAATCATTTCTCCTTAATTCCCAGCGACCGCAGCCAAGCTGTAAACTGTAAAATCCTAATGAGGAAATTTGGCGGGAGTGTTAGGGTGTAAATTAAAATGGTTTTACAGTTTGGAAATGAGTCACTTCAGAGTTCCTTTTCTGAGCAGTCCTTGGTGCCTCACCTGGGGCTGCTCACCTGGCCAGGTCTTCCTGTCCCCATTCATGCGGATGGGGGAGGCCAGGAGAGGGGAAGCAGGCCCTCGGGTCCAGCTGGCTGACTCCCCCCCGCACTGCGGAGCTTCCTGCCTCACCACCCCCAGCCCTGGGCTTTTATCTGGAGACCTGGCTGCTGCTTCCTCAGGACAGGACTGAAAGCCTCAAGGCTGGGTTCAAGCGAGGTGGGTTGGGGTTGGGGAACAAACACGGGGTGATCCGGGCCACTAGGGGAGCCGCCGTCGAGCGGGAAGGACCCGTTTGGCTGAGGCCACTCGCCCGAGCTGCTCATGGAGTAGTCACCCGCGTGGACCGTGCGCTCGCGTGGGTCTTGCCGGGGACGCGGAGGGTCCGTGGCCCGCCTTCCCAGCGCGAGCAAGATCAGGGTCTCTGCCCGCACCTCCTGAGTCTGAGATGCTCGCGAACCCCCACCCAGGATAGGCCGCCCTTGGGTCCACTTGGGGGTCGTGCTCGGCCCGGAGCTCGAGCCTGGTTCCGTCAGCGCAGGGAGCTTGGAATTCCCCGGATGGCCAGAGGAAAAGTGGGCGGGACGACTACGGACACTCGGGGAGCGGAGTGGGAGGGCGGGGGACCCAGGGAGTCGGGCGGCGGCGCGGCGGCGCGGCGGAGCGGCGGAGCAAGGACCTCTCCACGGCCTCCTGGCTCCCAGTCCCGCGCGGCCGGCGACCAGCGCCCCCTGCCGCGAAGCGCACCTCCCGACTCGCCCCCGACCCGACCCGCCCCTGCTCCGCCCCCCAGGCAGCACCGCCCAATCGCCTGACAGCCGGCGCGCGCGTCACGGGCGCCCATTGTTATGCAAATATAAAGGCGGTAAAAGGCGCCCCGGCGCGGCGGGCGGGCGAGTGCTGCGGCGCGTGGGGTGGCGCGTGGGATCCGCCTGGGAGCTGCAGCCGAAGCGAGCAGGGACCAGAGAGCGCGGCGGCGCCGCCTCCCCGGCTCCGCCGGCCTCCACGAGCACAGCGCCCGCCCCCGTCGCCCGCTTGCCCGGGCGCGGCTGGATGCGGCGGGGGCCCTGCGGCGGCGGCCCCCGGCCCCCAGCGCCCAGAGCGCCCAGGGGCGGCGTGCGGGGCCCGGGGGCGCTGCGCCGCCCATGCGCCGAGGCGGGCCCCGTGACAGCCGGGGGCCCGCGCTGAGCCCCGGCCCGACCAGCTGCCCGCGTCCGGCGGCAGCATGAGCCAGACCGAGCTGTCCACCTGCTCGGCGCCGCAGACGCAGCGTATCTTCCAGGAGGCCGTGCGTAAGGGCAACACGCAAGAGCTGCAGTCACTGCTGCAGAACATGACCAACTGTGAGTTCAACGTGAACTCATTCGGTCCCGAGGGCCAGACGGCGCTGCACCAGTCGGTCATCGACGGCAATTTGGAGCTCGTGAAGCTGCTAGTTAAGTTCGGCGCCGACATCCGCCTGGCCAACCGCGACGGCTGGAGCGCGCTGCACATCGCCGCGTTCGGCGGCCACCAGGACATCGTACTCTATCTCATCACTAAGGCCAAGTACGCGGGCAGCGGCCGGTGATGCCCGCCCGGACCCCGACCCGGCCGCGGGACCCGCGCGTGTCGCCTCTGCTGTACCTTCCAGCCAACTACCTCGGTGTGCGCCCGGCCCTCGGCGCCGCGGCCACGACCAGTCCGGCGCGCGTCCGTGCACACCGGGCCCGCGCTGCGCCCGCTGTCCGGGGTCGACGCCCCCCCCGCGGCCGCCCGGAGCTGGGCCGGAGCGCTTCCCACGGCCCCCGCCCTCCGCCTCGCGGGTGGGGGCGGGGCGCGGGCTCCAGCCCCTTTGAAATTTGAGTCTCGCTACCAGCAAGTTCGGAATCCCGAGACACCGGATCCTCCGCTCAAAATGTTTTCTCCGGAGGTGGAAGGCGGGTGACGGGGACTCCGGGCTCAGGGCGCCCCCCGCCCGCGGGACCCGCGGCCGATGCGCCCGGAGGAGACGCTGTGCTGTTGCTGGGGCTCTAAACTATTTATCGTGTGTGTATACTTGTGGGTGAAGTTCGTGCGCCTGATGTTTTTGTTTGGAAAATACTGTGCGTGGTCAATGTGGTTATTGGGGGGTGGGGTGCATTTTTTTTTTCCTAGTCTTACAACTAAAAACTTGAGTCTGTCGTTTCTCGGTTGCACTGAAAACACCACCCAGCCCGAAGGCTTGCCCGAGCCACTTCCTCCCGCTCCTGTTTCTCTTCCGCACCTCACCCCACTTCTTTCAGTCTCCCTCCCCTCCTCTGCTGTTCCCTCTCACACTCACACTCGCGTGCACACACATCTCCGTGTGCGTGTTAGCAGCCCCAGGTCTCCCTTTCGGCGACCGGCCACCATCCCCAAACCTGCTGGTTTTGCAAAGTTTGCGCGGGAGCCTGGGTGCTCGGGTAGGGCGGTGATGGAGGGGGTGGTGGGGACCCTACCTTGTCTAGAGAATTCTACTATAGTTAACAGTCGGTTGCACACTTTTTTAAAAAAGTAAATGGATTTGCCACGATTAAATGTCATAACATTTATGACAGTATAAAATATTAACATATTTTAAGCCAAGTCTTAGGTGTATTTGTTGAATCTTGGTTATAAAGCCAATTTTAAAGAGCGTTGTATCCAGCGTTGTGTAGGCGACAGTGTTCCCATATTTATATTTTTATAAAATTCCTATAAGACTGTGAATCTCTTGTGCTAGTTGCTGAGTGAGTTGAAGGACTATTTGCCCCTCTGCAGCCTCCTGGAGTTTCGAGAACCCGATTGGAATCCCAAAATCCTGCCGTGGGGGAGGGGCCGCCATGGGGCTGCCGGGGGACCTGGGCGGAGGCGGTGCTTCTGCGTCACTTTCGGTCTCGAAAGGCGCCCTTCCTGGTCTCCGAGGTTCCAATTTTCTATGCAACCCCACACCCCTTGTTGTTTTGATCCTGAGAAATAAAAGGGAGACTGAATTATTCAAATTTAAATGAGGCTTCCTGGGTAGAAGAAGTGCTGCTGACCCTTCGTGCAAAAATGGGGAGCACTTGAGGACACAGGTGGGCGGAGGCCCTTTGGACGTGGCTGGTCAGATTCGGGCAGTCATCTGTGGCTTTATATAAAGCCCTGTGTGAGAAGAATATATTGATAATGTCAGTGAAACAAGCAGACATTGAAACTGAGGCACAGATTACTCCAAAAGGAGTTTTTCTGTATATTTTTTCTAGATGCAAATAACTTTTTAATTATGTTAATTAATGTTAAGACTTTCTAGGCTTATGGAAGCTATGTATGGGGCCCGGTCTGACCACCTCTAACTGGACGGCGTCTGCAGCCCATTCCTGAGTGTACGATATACTTGTAGCCCAGCGTGAAAAATTTATAAATAAATTTTTCATTGATCTTTTTATATTAAAGGAAAGAAAAAGTTTGTTGGTTCTTCTTGGGCCTGGCACCCGAGGGTCAGGCTGCGACATGCTGGCTGCGGGTGACGTCTACACAATGCTTGGCTCGTGCTCACCGAAAGACAGAGCCTGGCAAACTGGCTCCGGGCCCCGTGCCACTGCCGACCCAAGCGGGCCGCACACAGGGCTCAGGAGGTGCCTGGTCCGTGTCCTCTGCTTCCCCACAAAGCAGCAAGGCCTCCGAATGGAAAGTCCTGCTCGCAGCTCTTCCCAGCCCTGACCCACAGCCAGCCTGATAAATGGGGACCACGGGGGCCAGGGCCTTCTTCCGGCTGCTGCGGGTCCATGCTGCACCACCTGCAGCACAGACGGCGTCTCTTACACTGGGAGGAACACCAGAGCTGCTCACTTCTGACGAAGGAAAGGCCCCTTTCTCCTCTGTGACCCTGCTGGTGTCTGGGAGCGGAGGAGGCCTGCTGGGCCGGCGTGGAGGGCAGCGTCTGGCCTGTGAGCAGGGAGCAAGGTGTCTGCTCCCGCTCCTACCGGGTGGAGATGTGGGTCCACTGCAGAGCCGCCTGTGGGCCGGGCCGGGAGGGCTGCAGGACACCCCAGCAGGAGCAGCCGCTCAGGGGCAGAGGGCAGGCAGAAGACGTTTCCACTTGGCCGTGACCCCACCGCTTTCAGGCCCCTCTGTCAGCAGGGTAGTTGGACAGACACGATGCCCTTCCCAAACTAGAAGCCTTTCCCTCCATGCCACCTCTGTCTCCTGCTCCGTGCTGCCCCTGAAGGTTTTCCCAGCACACTGGTGCCACAGGCATTAGCTGTCCCCCTGCTGGCCCGCCATAGTGGGTCTGCCCCAGCCTTAGACACCACAGGGTGAGTGGAATATCTGATGCAAGTAAGCCCCTGGGGAGGCAGTGTCTGCCCAGAGCTCACAAGCTGGCTTCGGGGCAAGTGGGCTGCCGGCACCAGCTGGGGATGCCTGGCCACCACAGGGAGAGTGGCTACGAGAACTTGGACTCGGGCTGCCTGGAAAGTAAAGTCAGGCCTGGGCACAATGGGCGGCCCTCAGGCATGCCAGGCGGGGCCTTCGTTTCCGAACTGGGGCACTTGCCCACAGGAGTGGGGGGAGCCATCCAAAGACCCTTCGAAGGCCGGTGGAGCCCCGGTGCTGGGGTGCATTCCAGGCAGACGGCTGCCACCAGGCAAGACCGTCTGCGGCTCTCCGTGAGTCCGCTCTTCTTAAAGACACACCGCACTGAGACAGGCTGGGCCTCTCCCAGGAGACAGTTTCCTCCGTGTGGACAGAAAGCCCAGGCCCTGCCCAGCCCTGGTGGGGTAGCCCTGGTGGGTTAGCCCTGGAGGGTTAGCCCTGGCGGGTTCTGCTGCCCTTCTCCCCAGGGGCTGTTTTGTGAGCAGACATCCCTTCCAGCCTGGATCCTGGTGGCAGTGAGGGGTGCCAGGGGCCCCAAGGACACGTGGTTGGTCACCCTTTTGTTGTCAGAGCCCCGGCAAGCAGACTCTAAAATCACAGTTTGTCCACCATGTGGGGTGAGGGTACAGGGCATGCACTTGCTCCGGGACCTCTGCGTTCAGCAGACGGGAGTTGGTGCTAATGGCAGCGGAGTCACCTGGGAGTCCCTGTCACCCCTCCCCACACAGACTGTCATGGGCAGAAACATCTTTCCCAGCCTCCAGTGAGGAGGCGTCCCAGCTGGCCTTTGCCTGGCCTCTGGGACCTGCAGGTGTGTGTGCATGTGTGGAGACCAGGAGGGGGTCCCTGCCAGGGACAGCAGGGACCCAGGTGAGCAGGGAGTCTGGTAGGCTGGGGCTGGGCCACTGGGACCCCCAGAATGGCTGCCATGAAGAAAGGAGACAGACCAGATGGACAAAGACCGGGCCCAGCCCAGTCCTTCACCTCCCTGACTGGACCCTGGCCGGACACAGGAAGTATTTACTGTTGGAATGGATGCCAGAGAGACCAGGAAACGCAGGAAAACAGTCAGCCAGAAAGAGCAATGGCTAAAGGCAGCAGTGTGGGAGCCAGGACAGAGTTGGCCAGAGGAGGGAGAGCAGGATTTGGAGGCCAGGACCAAGGGCCCAGAGCCAAGAAGACAGGTTAGAAAGACAGAAGGGGGATGCCCTCTGGATCTGCCCCCCAAAGGCTTTGCAGCTCAGCACAGGCCCTTTCGGACTGGGGTACACATAATAAGTTCAGGGGCGGGGCCCTGCCGCTCTGACCTCAGGGAGCCCCAGGGCCTGCTGCGGCCTCTGCAGAGCACACAGACAGGCCTGCGTCCACCTGGACCTCGAAGGATGGGAAGGCGGCTGTGCTGGGGCAGCTGGGGGACAAAGCCTGAGGGCAGAGTGTGAAGGCGCAGGCCATCGGGGGCCGTGGGAGGTCTGGGAACTGCCGCAGCGGCTCCTCCCGGGGCCTCCAGCGAGGCCCTCTCCTGGGGGCTTCGAGGTCTCCGGAGGCCGCCGGCCCTCCCCCACCACCCGCTGCACACTCCACCTCTAGGCCCCGGCGCCGCTCCCCCAACACTCCCCTCCCCTGGCCCGGCGCATTCTTCAACTCGACGTCGGACCGTCCCTCCGAGCGTCCGTCTGTCGGTCTTTCTTCTCTCACCCCCTCCAAAGACGCGGCCCCCATTCATTCCCGAGGCCTCTGCCCTTTCCTCCGCGGGTCCCTGCTCGGCGAGCAGCTGCTATGCTAATGAGGGCGGGGGGCGGCGGGCAGGGGCTGGCGGCGGGCTGGACGGGGTTGGGGGGCGGCAGGGGGCAGCGGAGGGACTGGAGGGAGGGCCGGGGGATCCTGGCTGGGTGGGAGGCTGGAGAAAACGGGATGGGAGGCAGGCAAGGGGAATCTCGGCGGTCGGGCTGGGAAAGCCAGCGCGGAGAGGCTGGGGGCTCATCGATGGCTGGGGGAGCCGGGCCGTGGGGAGCCTGGCAAGGGATAGGGGCGGGCATCCACAAAGGCCCGATCTTGTATTCAAAACCAGCGGGGACCATTCAGCGCTGGTGGGGGCGGGGCCGCTCGCGCACCCGGAAAGCGCACCGGGCCGGGTGGGGGCCCAGGAGGCCTCCCCGCCGCCCTTGGCTCGCAGCCCGCCCCGCGCACCCACTCTCCCGGCGCGAGTTGTCAGCGCTAGAGACCAGCTGTCATCCCCGTCCTGGGATCACCGCCTAGAACCCGCGACTTGATCCGCCTCTCCCATCCCCCGCCCGCGCACCCATCGGACGCCGCTGTGCGCGGGGCTCGGGTGCGCCCCGCGCGGGTTGGGGTCTGAGCTGAGGCGGCGCACGGTGGGACACCTCTGCGTGCCCCCAGCACTACGTGGGTGGACGCCGGAGGAGATACGGTATGGGGAGCCCCCAGAGGAGGCTCCTGAGGACTCTAGGCCTTGGCGAGACGCGGGAGAGGGTGGAGGCGGGGCCCAGCGGGAGACTAGGGCCTTTACTGCTGCCCACCGACGTCCGAAGGGCGACCGGGATGGGGGCAGGGGGACCCCGCGAGCCTGCCTCTTGGCCCAGGAGGCCCCCTGACCCGAGCCTGGACTCTCCTCCCACACACCGAGCGGGAATCCCACGAGTGGGGACGGCGGCAGTGTCTGCAGTGGGTGGGGGTGTTTCGGGTGACGCGTCCTGGGCTGGCTGGCCCAAGGCGTGGCTCCGACCTAGGTAGGGGTTCTGGCCGACGACCACGCAGCGTGGGCTGTGCTGCCGCCTCGCGGCCATAGCAGGCACTGCGTCCTGGGGCGCAGGACCCAGGCTGGTTGGCCCGAGGCGGGGACGACCCCTCTGGCACTTTGCTGCGAGTAGGTGCTCTATACCCAGAGGCAGCAGACATCTAGGCTACGGTTGTCTGGCCTGCGCTCCGCACCACCCTCGCGGGTTTGAGAGAGCGCCCCACGCTACCCGGGAGCCCAGCGCTCGTCTCCCGGAAGGTGGCCAGGGTACATTGGGGTTGGCGGGTCCTTTGGCCCCGTGCAGAGGGCAGGGGCAGGCCGACAGCCAGAGGACCCTGCGCCGGCGCAGCGGCGGGAGGGGCATGCTAGGGAGCCAAAAGCGGTTCGGATGGGAGTGACCAGGTTGCAGCCAGTTCTGAGCAGTGAGCTCCCCCTGCAGCCACCAGAACTGGCTTTACTGTCTGTGAGGACCGGGTGGCGATGCAGACTGCCCAGAGGAGAAAGCAGGAAAGGGTGAGAGGAGTCCAGGACCATCCTGGTCTCACTTGGGACACCCCGGGAGAAAACTCCCCGCAGGCCCAGGCATTGTTGCTGAAGTTACAACCCCGCCAATTTGTGGGGCTTGGGGCAGATGGGCCACGTGTGGAAGGGGAGGCACAGGGGCCCTTTCCCGGTGGTCAGCAGAACCCTGAGCATGTCTCAGGAAAGGGCAGGTGTGTTGACCCAGTAGCGGCTTCTGGCTTCTGCGGTCCCCACAACGAAACCCAAACCAGGGCCTGGGGATACAACCCCTTCACCGTCCTCATCCACTGACCGGCAATGTGTGCTGTTCTCCTTTGAAGTGGAGAAGATAGTACATTCCAGGGCCCCAGGGCCATGAGTGGACAGCTGGCAGGTCTGTGGACATGGCTACCATGTACCACACTTCAGGGCTTGGACCATATCCATCCCTCAGCACCATCAGGACGAGTCGTAGGGTGCTACCAGGTCACCCCACAGAGCCCAGAGCCTCAGCAGAGGGGCCAGGGCAGGCAAGGCCCTCACAGTCCTGTGGAGGTGGACAATGGACTTGCAGACTCTCCCGGCCACCACCACCCCCCCGCCCCCACACTCCCCATTGCGACAGAAGAGCTTGTGCTGGGTACGTGCAAGGTAAGAACTCACTTTGTCTGAAGTCATGCCTGCTCAGAGATGGAGCCCAAAGACCACGTTTACTCCAGGTAGGAGTTCCCCAGGCAGATAAAACCCACCTCTGCCGGTCTGTGCGCCTCCTCGTCAATAGCCTGTGGCCAAGAACCCTCAAGGGAACCAAGCCCAAAACGTCCCCTAAGTCTCCCAAAGAGCTGTGACAACAGGCCAAACAGGAGAGGTGTGAACAAGACAGAATGTGCATATTTCTCATCAGAGAAGTTGCAGCAGGTGGACCTGGGCTGGCACGTGGCATTAGCACACGGGGATCCTCGGATATCGTTGTTCTGCTGGGTTGGCTCAGAGGGTGACTCAGATGCAACCACCAAGTCTACATTGCAGCCAATAGCAAGGAGGAGGAAGAGGTTAACTAGCCTGTAACTACAGGTTGACTAGGGTCCTCTCTTTCCAGGGCACTTCCTAGAAGTTGCGCGTGCCACATCTGCTCACATGCCATTGGCTAGAACTTAGCCACGTGACCAACCCCGCTGCTAGGACGGCTGGGAAATGTAGTCTGTTGACTTTAAAAAAAATAGCCAGGTATTCGTCCAGCAAAATGGGTTTATTCGGGAACAACAAAGAATTACAATTCAGGATATGGACGTGCAGAGTCATGGGGAACCACGCACCATCTATCCCAGAGGACAACGCAGAGAAACAGTCTCACAGCGAAATGCGGCAGCAGGGCGGGGCTGCTACACACAGCGCCCACTGGAGGAGGCTGGGTGGTCCAAACCGAGTGGCCTTTCATTGGCTGCATTGTGAGGACCTCTCACTGGCTGACTGTTGCCAGGCGAGGGGAAGACCTTCTCCTGCTGGGGTAGCAATTTAACAGAAATCATCTGGTGTCTCTGCTGATTTGGTATCATTGACAATCGGCGGGTCGGGCTGGGGACCTCCTCCTGCAGGCCCCTCCCCACTACAACTTAAAGCGGTTTCTTTTTATTCTTTTTCACGTCTTTATTCAAGGCTGTGCCAGCTTGAAGTGGGGTCGCAGAAGGGGGGCCCCGGCCGTTGGGGGATGCGTGCCTGGCTAGCAGTCGGCGCCTGGCCTCGGTGCCGCGTGCTCCGCCCTGTTCTTCCTGCTGGGAGTCCATGCCGCGCTCGAGCCTTGCAGGTCGGAATGAAGAACTCCCTACGAATTGAAACCGCCCGGCACTGGAGGACCAGAATGAAGGACGGTAGTCCTCCCGAGGGTCGCAGAAGGCCGGCCTTGCGCTGGCTGGGGCGCGTCTCCAGGCCTGACCCATGTGCGTGATGGGTCCGGTGGGCACAGTCCCGCTCTCCCCGCGCTCTCCGGCCCGTTTTCCGCCGCAAACATTTTTGCGGATGAGGTGACTACCACCATGTTCGTGCACTTTCTGCTCCAGAGGCGCTGGACCGCTGCGGAGGCCTGTGCTACCACCGTGAACAGGGGAGCAGGTGAGTGCAGATGAGATTTCCCGTGCTCCTACTTCCTGGCTCTCCTCACCTCCACCTCCTCACCGTTATCTCAGGGAGTAATGAGTAACCCAGCACTTTGAGTTCCCAAGGTCATTGGGTCAATAAAACGCTCCTTCTTTTCATTTTAATAGAGGCTGAACGGAGATCGTTAGGCTTATCGTTTTTATTCCTAAACATCAATTTATGGCGCTATAATTTCCACACAATAAAATGCAGCCATTCAGAGCGGCAAGTACTGAGATGTTTGCACCCACAAAACTAATGCCGTAGCCAAACCTAGAACATTTCCATCACCCTCCACAGCTCTCCAAGGCCCCCCAGTCAAGGCCCCGGGTCCACCGGACGGTTCCTAGCACCCGGGTTAGCTGCCGGGAGTTGTATGTTAACGGGCTCGTGTGGCCGTGCTCCTTTTTGCCCTGTTCTGACATCCGGACAGTGCTTTGACATCCATGCATGTTGTGGCGTGTTTCAGTAACTTCTGGGGAGTCGGGGAGTGGGAGGAAAGGGGTCTTCTTTCCCCTTTTTTCTGTTGTTTTCACTAGAAAAAATCTGGCAGAAACACAACACGTGGATTTTCATCGGTAGTTTTTCAGTTCACGGAGTTCTTTTCCTCAGTAAGAGCTATGGCATCACTAAGATGCCCGCCTGTCCCTTACCTTTCCAACCAGGGTGCCGCGCCCCCGGGGACCGTCACAGCCCACCTCCTTCTCTCAGGCGCTGAGCCCAGAGGACGGGAGCCCGGTCCTAGAGCCAGCCTCACTGGGACACTGTGCCAGGCTTGCTGCCTCGAGGGCCGCAGGCTTGGGACCTGGGGCCTCGATGCCGGAGGGAAGTTCACTGTGCACCCAGTCACCGTGCGAGGACTGACAAGTGAATGACCGATGTCACAGGATACAGTCGTCATGCAGCCACCATGTTCCTATATCCAGCATGTAGGACCCAGAAAAATGAAAGACCTACCTGAAACCTGCACGTTTTATTAACCAAAGTCACCCCAATAAATTCAGTTAAAAATGTTTAAAATACACCATGACAATCACATCACAAAACACAAAATACTTAAAGAGACACTCGATGAAAGCTGGGTGAGCTAAGGAGGTGTTATTTAAATAAAAGACCGAAATGAAAGGTTCATTTGCCTGGAAGAGGCAGGACGGCCGAGGTGTCCGCGTCAATGCAATCACTGCTGGGGCAGCCAGGCGTGTGCACATGTGCATGCAAATGGACAAGATGATTTTTTAAATTCATTTGGAAAGACAAAAGGTAGACAAAGGAATCTCAAAAATAAAGCACAGAGTTACAGGATATCAAACACTTCAAGACTTCCTACAGTAACCAAGACTGTGGAACTGACCAGAAAAGATTTATCCGTGTGTCCCTGAGATAGATTAGAACGCAGAAATAGCTTCACATGCCTACTGTTAAATTATTCTTAACAAGGAAGCTAACCCAATTCAACGAGGCACAGAAAATCTCTTCAACAAATGGCACACACCAATGTGTTTTTCATCCATATGAAAAAAAAGAGAGCTCTGAACCCTACTGCACATTATTTAAAAACCAATTAAACCCAGGCTGGTGTGGCTTGGTGGACTGGGTGTCGGCCTGCAAACTGAGAGGTCGCCAGGTGGGTTCCCAGTCAGGGCACATGCCTGGGTTGGGGGCCAGGTCCCCGGTGGGGGACGGGGGACGTGTGAGAGGCAACCAGTTGGTGTATCTCCTATGCATTGATGTTTTTCTCCCTCCCTTCCCCTCCCTCTAAAAGTAAATAAACTCTTGAAAAAATATCAGAGCGCCTCTAGGAGGCAGTCAGTTGAAGTTTCTCACATTAATGTTTCTCTCCCCGCCTTCCTCTCTCTCTAAAATCAATACACATATCCTCAAGTGAGGATTTTAAAAACATTTTTTAAAGATGGATTACAGACCTAAATGTAAATGTACAATGATAAAAGTATTAGAAGAAAACATAAAAGAATAACTTCACAATCTTGGGGCATATTTGTCAGAGAAGACACTGCACTCTTGGCCTTCAACAAATAGCCAGCCAGATAAGCCCCCCCGCAAAATGGGTCTGTTCCAAAACAGCCAAGAACTGCAAATCAGGACACGAGGCTGCGTGGGGAGGGGGTGACCGTGCAGTCCTGAGAAACAAAGGGGAGGAGCCGGTGGTCCGGAGCAAAGGAGGCCGGGAGAGCGGTTACACCGCAGTCCTGTTCGGCTCTGCAGTCAAGGTCGGCACGAGAGCCCCCTTGGCCTGCTTTCTTCATTTTATATGAGGCTGCCCTTTGTTAATTTGTGCATTTCCTCTCTTGATGAAGCTCTGCATCTGCAAGCATCTCCGATCGAGCCAGGTTGTTTCCGGAGTCGGCAGCCCGCCCCCCTCCGGGAGGAGCATTTCCTGGTGCGGCGCCGCGCCAGGCAAAGCACTCAGACTGGGAAACCAGGGAGGTCACGTGAGTAACGAGGAGGGGCAAGAGGGATCCCCGTCCAGTGCTCCCTCTCTAAGTCCACTCGTTACCAAGGTCACCATCGTGAGTCCGCCTCGACGCTCCACTGCCGGCTCCGCCCCTCCTGGGAAGGCTGTCCGCGCAGATGCCGCGGCGGCAGTTCCGGGAAG
Organism: Desmodus rotundus; assembly: GCF_022682495.2. Classification (NCBI taxonomy): domain Eukaryota; kingdom Metazoa; phylum Chordata; class Mammalia; order Chiroptera; family Phyllostomidae; genus Desmodus; species Desmodus rotundus. The sequence continues at coordinate 712,434 of NC_071387.1, forward strand.
CATTCACTCTCAGGTGGCCGCGGGCAGGTGTGGTCGGGTTCGGCGCTTCCTCTAGACACGAATCCGTGCTCGCTGGATAGAGTTCGGCGGCACGCAGGCAGCTGTGTGCCTGACGGGCTGTTCCAGGGAGATTGAAGACTTTTTTTGAGGTGTCTTTCCCAGGAAACAAAGCCTCCAGGTTGCAGAGTGGGGTTTGGGTTTTCACCTCCTCCGAGCACAGTGAAAACCCCGCCCCCCCTCAGTGGGGTTCCTTCACCAGGGGCAGTTAGCATCCCCCTCCATCGCCTGCGTTTGCAGAGAGGCAGGACCCAGACAGGTGCACGGGGCGCCCCATAATTACCGCAAAGGTGAGTTGGTGACCCCCAAAGGAGCGGGTCTGACGCTGAGAAGGGACCCACCGCGATGCTTTCGGCTAAGGCTTTTTCAGGGTCTCTGCCCACTTTGCGGACGGAGACGCCAGGCAGCCGTCAGTGCAGGCGGCCAGACTGGAGGGCGGAGGGTGGGGAGCAGGCGGAAGCGTCAGACCTGCGCGGGGGCAGGCTCCGCGGAGCACGTGATCCGGGCGCGAGGTTCCTGGGTCCCCGAGGAGGGCAGGGGCGGCGCCCCGGGTGGGCTCACCTCCAAAAGGACTTCAGCCACCGCAGACGCAGCAGCCTGTCCCCAAGGGACTGTTTCAGGCCAGTGAGAAAAACCTGCGGACCGCTAGCTACTAAGGCCGGCTTGCGCCCCGGAGACGGGGGAGCCGTACAGAATCCATTCACCAAGACCTGCGCAGTCCGGGAGGCAACTTGAGGCGCCCGGAACCGTGCACATAGGCTTCCCTGGGCGGCGCTTTGTCGCTTTCCGCGGTCTCATTGCTGGGTACCCCGCCCCCCACTGCTGCTGATTCTCGAACGGCCCTCTGTCACTGGCGGACGGCTTGCTGCCGGTCCAGCAGTGGCGAGTGGAACCCTCGGGGTGTCCGGGGGGCCGGGGCTGCTACGCGGTCTGAAGCAGAGCTTTGTGTTTCATCGAACCAGCGACCGTTGGGCCTCTCTGGCCAGCTTCTCTAAGTGGCCAGCTCGGCAAACAACCCTTCGGACCACGGCGGAGGCGTGAGTGCTGCTGGTTCCCTTAGGGGCAGCAGGCCTGGCAGACCCGTGACACACGGAATCCTCGAGTTCCCGAACCCCTCGGGGAGCGGGCTTAGACGGACGGAAGTCCCCGCCCCTGTTCCTGGTTGGTCCGCAAAGGAGGACGCCAAATCCTCTCAGTTTGATTGGCCCGGAAGGCACTATGGAGGTCAGAACAGAGCTTCTCTGATTGGTCAGAGCTGCGCAGCCCTGCCTGGGTGGGGAAGTCGCAGGTCTGTGCGCTGGAATCCGGCTGGGGCGCGCAGGCACCCAGCAGGCAGGCAGTGCAGGGTCCCTGGGCCGCGAAGTGCGGTTTGCGTAAGAGGCCTGTGGGCAGATGGCTGCGAGGCTCTGCTTTTTTATTTGAGCCCAGTGAGCCGCCCGGCGCCCTTCTTAGTCCTTAGGGTCACAGTGGCCTTAACCAAGAAGGCAGTAGCAGCAAAAGCCCTAAGGCAAGGGAGTGCCCCCAAGCCACGGGGTGCAGTTGCTGATTAGTATCCTCAGGGCCCAGCGTGGGCCCCCTGTTTGGGGTGAGTACAAAGGGCATTCCGCCTGAAGCAGGGTGCAGCCAAGAGGAGGGCCCCAAGAAGGGATTTGTAATGGGGTCCAGGACTCGGGGTGTCCAGGAAATATTAGAAAAATGTATGTAGGATGTCTTCACCCCCACAGGCCTGAGCCAGGGGGGATAGGACACATGGAACAGGGCCATTCAGAGTTGTTTTGGGTAGCAAGAGCTTTGCAGCTAACCCCTGGCACAGTCATTTAACATATCTATAACCTTTAACTGGTTTCATGGATGTGTTAAGTAGCTGTGGCCCTGCTTTGAGCCAGGGAGATGGGAGTGGCTTCCACCCAAGATGGGACTGGGAAGCAACTCCCCCTGGTTACAGGGCCTGCGTGAGAGCTTGGAGATGATTGGCTCCATGCTATGGGGCCACACCTGCCCAGACTTACTATGGCAGCCCAGTAAAGCTGGAAGAATACGGGGATGCTGGCAGGTGTAGCTGACTGTAGGAGGAGTCGGAAATGGGCTGCAAAGGAAGATGGGAACTGGGATTTAAACCTAGGCCCGGCAGCCATAGGTAAGAAGAGAGACCATGTGGCTCTGAAGGGAAGGAGAGACCATGTGGCTCTGAAGGGAAGTAGAGACCATGCGGCTCTGAAGTAAAGGAGAGACCATGTGGCTCTGAAGTAAAGGAGAGAGACCACGCGGCTTCAAAGAGTAGGGAGGACCACAAGGTTATGGGGGAGAAAGAAGAGACCATGCAGCTCTGAAGGAAGGAGTGAACCACGAGGCTCTGAAGCAAGTAGATAGATAGAGGTCCATGTGGTTCTGAAGTGGGGAAAAGGACCACGCGGTTCTGAAGGAGAGTAAAGAGGACCACGAGGTTTTGGAGTGCTTCTTCTTGCCACGCGGCTTAGGCAGCAGGAGAGACTTTGCAGCCATAGAGAAAGGGGAGAAAGGACTCTTGCTGCTGGGCCATGAGAAGGTGCCACATGGCTTTGGATTAACTGGAGATCGCAGCAGCCACACAGCTGATGGTGCTGGGAGCCTGAATCACGGACTTCTACTTCTTTTCCTGAGACACGGTACCCCGGACTGGGCACAGGGAGAGGGAAGGACTGTGCATCTGTGGGTATTCTAGAGGACTTTAGTATCTTACTGAAGACATTAGGTCATTATTCTAAGTTTGTGTAACTTTTGAATAAACAATTCCTTTCCTTTTCACCAGTCTCTGGCATTGAGAGACGTCTTTCCTCTGGCGGCGGGCATTGCGAACCTAGCAGGTGGGCGTGGGGGGAAGGAACCTCCAGAGACAGAAAGGCGGAATCCTTTCTGTAATAATTTATCGTGAACCACCCCCACCCTCTTGCTCTGTAACACGCCCTTTTCACGGAGAGAGGAACCAGGGAATTGAGTCGCGGGGCCTCCCAAGGGCAGGTGGGGCCGTGACGCTGTCCACTAGGGCTTTCCAGGCCGCGTCGTCCGTTCTTCCCATGAACTTGAGTCAGGCCCCCTCACTCTTCAGTCAGCACGTGGAGGCTGGGCTAGACCAGAGGGTCGGCACCCAACGTGGGCAGCAGTGGGCCAGGCAGGGAGAGCGTCGCCACCGGTGCCTGGTCTGGGGCCTCTGGAGGCTTAGGGTGCCGGGAAGCCTATGCGGGTCCAGGCACAGCGCTGGTTCCACCCGAGTATGGAACCTGCATTTGGACAAACTGCCATTTTCCCCTGGCGACTGCAGGTCCCTTAAAAGGCTAAAGCTTTTATTAAGTGGTTGTCGTCTTCCCAGGAGGAGGCACAAGGAAGTGACCAGGGAGCTTCGTGGCAGGTCGTGGGGGAAGTGGGAGGGGCTCGCAGGAAACCTCGAGGCTGCTGCGCGGGAACCGTTTCCTTCCCTCAGGGAGGCACCAGCGTCTGAATCAGCTCTGGGAAAGAACGGACTTCCAGCTGGGATGGGGGCCAGCAGTGTGGGAGGGCCAGGACGTCCAGGGGTGTCCAGGGATGACCATGTGGTCACTGCTCGAGGTCCTGGACACATGCCCAGCCTCGGCCTGTTGGCTGTCACAGGTGAAGTGGACTGTTATGGGGATGGGTGCAGGGACAAGGCCCAAGTCATGTGACCTCAGTGGTGGGCCTCTGAGGAGGGAGTGATTCTGGGAGAGGCCTTGAGGTTCTGTTTGAAGCTCAGTTGAAGATGCTGCCAAATTCGTCGCAGGTTTGCCCATAAAGAGGCGGCAGCCGACCCAGTGGGGTCAGTGGTCAGTGCTCCCAGATTCAGCTGCAGGACCGTGGGAAATGGAGCAAATAAAGATGTCAAGGGACATTCAGTTCTGCTCACTGGTCATTCGCTCCCATCAGATTCGGGGTCATGTTGCCCTTTGGCAGGAATTCTGGCCCAGGCCTGCTCGGCCTGCAGAGGGGGGGGGGCCGAGGGGGAAGGGTGGGGACAGGTGCAGAGTGAGGAGCCCGTGGGGTTCGCGAGAGACCCCACACTTGCACTCGGGGGCAGGGGCTGCCTTGCAACAGAGGGGTGGCCGAGCGCAGCCGCAGTGTCGGCAGACGGAGCCCGACCCTGTCTGGACAGGTCTCTCCCAGCCGACGACGGGGCTCCTGGGGGACGGGCCGTGTCCTGTCTCTTGACCCAGAGGGCGTGCGCGCCGGCGGCTGCCTTGTGAGAAAACTTCAATATGTACTTTGCTTTGAACACTTTTCTCAGCGTATGTTGTGTTATACAGCACCACCCTTCCCAACACCAACCAAAAAGTATATGGTTTCTAGGAACAAATACTAGAAATGAGCAAGGCCTGTCTGCAGAAGATCACCAGGCTCCTTTGAAAGCCGCGCCATCGCCCTTGTGCGCAGCTGCCATGTGGAGTAGCCAGGACCCCCCAAATCCTTCCGCAGGGTGTGTAGCTCCATTGAGTCCCCAAAGGCTTTGCAAAGGATTCAGCAAAATCATGTCCTGAGGGGAAAAGCCCAAGAGGAAGTGACTCTTCAAGAACGAGGATGTCCCACCAGCTGCTGTGACATCTGCAGCCCTAAGGACAGCGCCCTGCTGGCCCCACCGAGCGGGACTCAAGGGTGCTGCCATGTGCTCCCCGCCCCCCCCCCGAAGGCTCTGGGCTGCCCACGGGAGGGTGGACGAGGGCTGTAGGGTAACTGCCAACCCATTAAGGAGGGAAATGGAACAGCACATTGGGGGGAACCACAACCCAAAAAAGCAAGAAGTAAGAAGAAAGACATACATAAAAAGTAGGACAACTGAAAGGCACAACATGAAGTCACAAAGAAGTCCGCGCCTCTGGGTGCCATCTGTCACACACGCCTTGAAAAGACTGACCAGACAGCAGGGCTGCACACAGCCCTCCAGTGCAGGCTCCTGGTCAAGGATGCTGCCTCCAGCTGCCGCCCAGCATGCAGGGTTAGGGTGGACTGGGGGAGCGGGGGCATTGACACAGCCCTGGGGCTCCCAGACCTGGCCGCCACACCCAGCCCCCACCCAGGGAGCCCCGGCAGCAGGGAGCATCCTACCTCTCTGGGCAGGCCGCCAGCCAGGGCCTCTCCTTTCTGCCCTGAGCCCAGGGTCTGCTGGCCTGGCCAGCCCCCAAGATTCCAGGCGTGGGGACCCAATCCCCTCCCCTCGGCCAGACCTCAGCCCAGGGCCGCAGATGGGGGGAAGGGGCTGAAACCACGCAGGGCTCTTGGGGAGCCAGCCCATGGCCCCGAGGGCAGGGATCAGGCTGAGTTCCAAGGTGGGGGCTGCACAGCCTCCTGCCAGGTACACTCGGCACCTGCCGGAGGATGGAGCTCCTGGCACATTCCTCTTCACTGTAGTGGTGCCCCCACCACGAGGGCCCCTCCCACCCTCTCCTCTTTTTGGACTGGTTGTTTGGGTACATGTGGTCTGAGCATTTGTCCCCCCACCCCCCAATAGGCCAGGCAACCCTCTCCATGGGCTGGGCTCCAGGTAAGGGCAGTGGGGAGATGTGGCCACCAGGCGGCAGCACTGAGGCCACCTGGTGAGGGGTGCGGGAGAGGGTGGGGGCCACTCTTGGGGAGTCACCACACAAAAGGCGACTGCAGAGCACAGGGTGGTGCGGTGGTGGGGGGAGGGCGGTGGGAATGGAATGGGTCCAGACTGGCAGGCGTAAGGTCCCCCCTGGAGGCCTGGGCAGCAGTGGGGCCAGGGCTCTGCACCTCTGCCCCTGAGTCACACAGGCACACTCAAATGCCTCCCGGGGGCAGGTCAGTGGCTAAGGCAGGGGGATCCGAGGGGTCAGGGCTCCCCACTTGGGCTACCTCCTGCCTCTGTCACACTGAGTGCCCCCCGCCCCGCCACCAGCATGCATTCAGGTGATTCCACTGTGTCAGCTCCCTGAGCGGACACACACCTGCATCCACATAGTTGCCCCCTGGGCCTGAGGCCACTGGAAGTCCAGGCAGTCCCCGCGGTTCTTGGGGCTGGAGAGCAGCCACCTCTGGGTCCCCAGGGTGAGCGTGTGCGGCAGCGGGCAGGGGAGGGCATGATGGCTGCTGCAGGCACAGCCCCCCCACCCCAGCCGCAGTCCCGGCAAGCTCTCCAGGGGATGGGCTGTGAAACCATCCGTCCTCTGTACCATGGGGACAGACAGCCCACCTCCTGGGAGGGACACACAGAGGCACTGTGGAAAGTGGCCGAGTTCCCCGAGGGAGCAGACGGGCGCTCTGGGGAGATGGCATTGGAATTGTGAACCAGCTGGGTCACCACGGGCAGATTTATTAGGGGCCTCGGGCCTGGGGCAAATCCACAGGGTCTCTTCCCCGTCCTGCCACCCAACATCCCGCAGGACCCACTAGTGTCCACCTCGGCCTGTGCTACAAGAGGTTCACCGTGGCCACCACCTGCTTGCAGCCGGTGACAGCGAACTCGCGGTCGGCGACGCGGTAGTAGCTGAGCTGCTCAGCCAGGAGCTCCGCGCGGGCCTGCTCTGGGAAGAAGCCCTCGGCCGCCATCTCGTCCCGGAAGCAACTGACCACGTCCCGCTTGTCTAGCAGCAAGAAGGGCACGACGGCCGCGGCCTGCCACAGCGGGTGCTCGCGGACCAGCAGCGCCCTTAGGCCCGCGCTCAGCTCCTCCTCGGCGCGGGCGCCGTGCGGGGGGCCGCCGGGCCCCAGTGGCAGCGATCGGGACGCGTTCTGCAGCACGAAGCGCGTGATCTCCGCGCCCCCCGTGCTGCTCAGCAGCACGTAGATGGCGTTGTGGAAGTGATGCGAGCGCTGCGGCTGCAGGAGGCCGTGCAGCTCGTCCAGGAGCGCCTGCGGCATGAGCTCCACCTCGTCCAACACCAGGAGAGGGGTCTTCTCCTCCGCCTCGGCCCGCGCCACCACGGCGGCCACCCGCCGCGCCAGCTCCTCGCGGCAGCCCCGCGCGGCTCGCGGCTCCGGGCAGTGGTGCCGCATGTGGTACTGCAGCACCAGCTCACTGTCCTCGAGCGCCCCGCGGAAGTGGCGTGCCAGCAGCCGACCCACGTGGCTCTTGCCCACTCCGCTGGGTCCGTGGAGGGCCAAGAGCAGCGGGCGGCTGTGTACGTGCGTGGACAGGTAGTCTCGCATCAGTGTCACAATGCGCCCCACTGCGGCTGGCTGGCCGAACACAGCGCGCTGCAGCGCCTTCTCCAGCCCGTCGAGGTCATAGCGCTGCTCATTATCGTCCAGGTTCTCGATGGCGTTGAGCACCTGGAAGCCCACGATGGCCACGAGCAACAACAGGCAGTGCTGCGCGCGGCTCCGGCGCTCTGCGCGCGGCCGGCACTTGCGGGACGTCTCGGGGTAGAGCACCACGCGGCTGCGCCGGCGCCTCTTGCGCGGCGTCCTTGAGGACAGCTCCGCCGGGCTGTCGAAAGTGAAGATCTGTGGCTGGTCCCGGGGTGCCGGGCGCCCGGGGTCCAGCCCGGCACCGGGCGGCACGAGGTGCCTCTTGCGCAGGAGGCGCACGCGGCGGCGCAGGCGGACCACGGCGCGCAGTGGCGCCATCACGCTCCGGCCGGGGCCACTGGGGGCCCGGGCCACGGGCTCCACGCTGGGCTGGCCGCGGTCCATGGCGCAGAGGTGGCGCTCGGCATGCAGATCGCCCTCCCTGCAACAGGAAGACGGAGGGTCTCCAGACTGACGCCCAGAGGGCTGGGACCCTTCACCCGAGAGCGCGCACCCCGCCAGGCAGCCCCACGGCTCAGGCCTGTTCCCGGAGGTTCGCCCCTCTGACCAGGAAGCAGCTCCCTGCTGGGGCCCCATGCAAATCCCTCGGGTCCTCCCGTGAACAGCACGGCCCCGAGGAAGTGGCGCTGGGATGGGGGTGACAGAGTGCAGCTTATCGGTCGGCTTCCCGGCTTCCCGGGGGAGAGGTCAGTTCGGCCTGCTGCAGATTAGGGGTGAAGAGGGGTCAAGGCCAGACCCCGCCCCCGCTCGCGGCGCCGGGCCCTCGCTGTCCCGAGAGGGGCCACAGGGAAGCAGAGGCCTGGGCCCCCTGGAGCTGAGAGACACCCCCACACTTAAGAACACTTGAGGGGGAGGGTGGTCTGGCCGGAACTTCTGCTTTTCAGAATGGCCCCCACCCCGGCCCCCAGGAAGATGGACAGAAAGGCAAGAGCGCAAGAAGGAAGAGCCACTGAGGAGACAGATGAAGAGACACTGGGTGCAGCCCAGGCCCCCGAACCATCCCCGTACCTGCAGCTGCGTCAGGCCAGGCCCCTGCCAGGCCCCCGCCCCCAGGACAGCCCCCCCGCCTTCGCAGACACTGAGGCCTGTGGCTTGGGAAGCAGAAACCACTGGCTTCCTCCGAGGGTCAGGCTGGGGTCAGGGCCTGGGGCCTTGCCAGCCAAACCGGCCTAGAGGGGCAGTGGCACCTGCGGGTCCCCAGGGAGTGTCCAGTGCAGAGGAAGCTGGGGGAGGTTTCCGCTTCTAGGCAAAGGAAGTGAGTCAGGGGTGTGTGGCAAGGGCGGGACTTGGGCTGGACGGAGGCGCCAGGCAGGGAGGCCCAGTCTGCTCCCCAGGGCCCTGACCAGCGGGTCCCCTACCCTTTTTGGCCCTACAGGCCTAGGGTGCCTGATGACCCCAAGGGCCCTTGCACCTGGATCTGCCCTCCACATATTCCCTGTGACGCCCCAGGACACCTTTGGCACCAAACCCCCACAGGGCCCCTTGGGGAAGGGGAGCCCCCTGCTCTTTCCCTCAACTCCTCCACCCCTCCCCTGACCCATCTGGGTCCCCTGGTGGGGCTCGTTTTCTTTCCCTGTTCCTCTCTACCAGGGCCGCCCCACCCCCTTCCTCTTCCCGTGCCCCAGCGTGGAGCCCCCAGGACAGTGCAGCACATTGGGGACCCAGCTCTAGCACCAGGGAACCAACCCCCATGTGCTCAGGGCCCTGGGGCGGCCCGTTTAGGAAGAACTCGAGCACTGCCCCACCTGTCCCCACCTCTGTGTGGATGGCCCTGCCTGCCCCTCTCCTACCATGGCCGGGGTGGGGGCTAGTCCTGCCAGGCCCAGGCCACCTGCAACACACCCTGCCCCCCACCCCGGGTGGGCTCATCAGCAGTGAAGCCCCAACCAGCCTTGGCACCTGCATCACGCAGGCCGGGCAGTCTGTCCTGTGTGGGCCCCCCCAATCCCTTTACTACTTCCCTGCGGCACACTCCACCCCTCACAGGCCCCTTCCCCCAAACTCCGTGCTTGCACCCCCATGCCAGCACTGGGGAGACGGTCACAGGCGTAGGGTGTCCCGTTCTCCAGAGTACAGGATTCACAGGCCTCATGGTAAGGCATGGAGTTCCCATCTGTCTGTCCAGGGCCCTCCGGCAGCATGTCCATGCCACAGCCCTCTGTTGCCCTTGCCGAGGAGTCACTGCTGCCCTAGGGCCTGCCACCCACTCCTTGCAAGAGCAGGTGCTGGGGGACCCCTTGGGCACCTCACCACAGTGTGGCCCAGGACCTGGCCAGAAGGACACTGCCCAGGCTCTGCCCCAAGATCCCAGCACCAGGCTTCTGCCGACAAGGGAAAGGCTGGGGTGTTGGGCAAGCATCTCTGGTGGCCAGCTGGCTGCTTCTGCTGGAGGCTGACCCAGCATCGCCTACCCACAGCCTCCACCCCACGACCCCTCACCCACCAGGAGCTCCCATTCCCTCCTGTGGGTGGGAGAAGGCTGGCTGCGCCAACCCATCTGTTCTTCTGTCTTGGTCCTTCTTGACCTGGAGCCTCAGGGGGCACAGGCAGGTGCCAACTGCCCATGGTCTCCTCCTGTGGTTGGGGTCCTTTGGGTCCGGTCTCCTGGGCCTCAGCCCCACCCTTCTGTCTCCAGCCCAGGTCCTGGCTCCCTGCTTCCCAGAGAGATGGCAGCAGCCGGGAGACTCCGAGTGTCTGCACCCACACATCTGCCTCCCTGAAAACGTCCCTTCTCCCACTGGGCTGAGGCAGGCACGGTGGGGAGGGGCAGCTCTGCCAGGGCCTAGACAGCCTGGGCTGAGCTTCCAGTGGTCCAGCTGCTCCAGCTTCTCCCCGGCAGGGAGTGGAGCTCCTTCACGGCCTCTCTGCTCTGTGGGAAGTGCCCTGGCCCCGCCCCCTCCTGGGGTCATCCCCATCGGTGCAAACATGTACTTTTTCCTTCCTAAGAAAAGCTCCTCCCGAACACCCCCATCTTTGCCTTCCTCAGCTGCCCCCACACCCGCAAAGCTGCTCTCGTCAAAGTCACTGGCTTCCATGGAGCAGGAGCCTCTGCATGTCCCCACTGGTGGGGGCAGTGAGGCCGGTCCCATCTGGTTGCCTTAAGCAGCCTGGACAGGATGGCTATACCCCAGCCCTCCTACCTGTGGCCCACAGTGACAGCAACATCCCTGGAGAAGGTGCCCGGCCCCGGGCTGCTTCTGACAGCTGGTGGCACAAAGACACTCCTGCCCAGGACTGACCACAATGCCTTTATTTACACGGGAGCCTCAGCTGGCTGAGCCAGCCAGAGCCGGGCACCTGCTCCCAGGGAGAACAGAGCGGCAGGCGGAGCCTGGGCTATCCTCGGCCACGCCTGCTCCACAGGGTGCTGCTGGCCAGGGCCGGAGGGCTCCCTCCCTGCAGAGCCTGGGGCAGTGATGCCCAGTGTCTATCACCTGGGAGTCCCCCAAAGGGCCAGGCTGACGCAGCAGCATTGCCACCTGTGCCACCCGCCCACCTCCCTTAGAGAGCAGGTGCCTTTCTCACCGTCTCTGCCCACTGTTCCCCTCCAGCCATGGACACCCACACTGAGGCTGCAGCAGCCTCACAGAGCGCAGCAGTAGGGGGGCCAGGTGCAGGGTGTCGGGGCATGGGCTGTGCATTAGGGACGTGGCTGGGCGCCTGCCTGGGGCACAGGCACAGGCGGCATTCAGGCACACAACTTTCAAGACCCAGGCCAGGGTGGGGCTGCAGCACCGAGGCGGTGGTGACCCAGTGTCTCAGCCCCGCCCACCACCCACTCCCAAAAGCACCTCTCTGCCTCCAGGAGACACGGGCCCTGGTGATCGGAGGCCAGGGAGCCTCTTCCCGGCAACCAGGGCCAAGTGGCCCAGCGTGGCCCCAGGGGAAGTGTCAGAGCCCAGCTGAGGTAGGCACGGTGGGGAGGGGCAGCTCTAGGGCAGGGGTCTCGACAGCCTGGGCTGGGCTGGGCTTCCGGTGGTCCAGCTGCTCCAGCTTGTCCCCGAGCTGGGAGTAGAGCTCCTTCACGGCCTCTCCGCTCTGGGAAGTGCAGGCTTGCGGTCAGGACCCATGGTGGGGACACCCAGGTGGGAGGCTCAGGGCACGGGCAGGTGGGCGGCACCCACCTGGCCGGTGGGCTCTAGGGCCTTCTGCAGGGCCTGCAAGCGGGCGGGAGCCACGCGGTGGTGCAGGTGCAGCAGCAGCCGCAGTGCGTGCCGCTGCACATTCTCCTTCCTGGAAGAAGAGGCCACGGCGCTGCAGGGGCTGCGGGGGCTGCGGGGACCCACGGGGCTGCCCGGCCGCCCCGCCCCGCAGCCCGAGTACCTAGGGGAGGCCGTGAGCAGGAAGCCATCGAAGAGGCTGCTGCAGAAGTCCTCTAGGGCAAACTCATCGGCCAGCAGCGCCAGGTTCCCCGTGAGCAGGTGGAGGAAGATGTCGCCGAAAGCCAGGTCCCCGAAGGCCTCCGCTGCAGGCACAGTGGGTATCAGCCAGCTCCCCACCGCCCACGCCCTCAAGGGGCCAACCCTGGGCTCCACCCCCAGAGAGCCTCGGGGACAAGAAGGCAGCCCTTCTGGGAGCGGGCGTCCCCTCGTGCGGAGAGCCAGAGCAGGCCTGCACCTGCACTGGTGGGCACCCACACGGGGAGGGCCCTGGGCCCAAGCGGGAGGCAGGGCTGCAGCGAGGGAGCCCAGGGGACTCTGGCCTGAGTGGGCTCCAGACGACAGCGAGGAGACAGACAGTAGAGTGCTGGCCGGGGGTGCGCCGGCCAGGGGTGCTCCGTCCTCACAGAGGGGACAGGACAGAGAAAACCTTCTCCTGCTTTTGAAAGTATGGACATCAAACCCCGAAAGAGACTGCTTAAGGGACACAAGTCCCTGCACAACCAGGGACGGGGCCGCCTCGTCAGCCTCCCGATCTGAACAGACTGTGCGAACAAAAATGGGGGACCCCTGGGAACGTAGCCCCAGCACGTCCGAGGCACCCGGGCAACATGTCTTTAAGAACAGCCTTCCTCTGTCGGCACACCAGCCACGCCGCCCACGGACGGTGTGCAGGGCTGTGGGGCCTAGTGTGGCCGCCCAGGGGCAGGGCCACACACAGACCCAGTGGAGGTGGGCGGTGGGCACAGGGCTTCAGTCCCCCACAGCAAGAAGTTAAAAAAATAAACGGAAGAGTTTGTAAATTGGCGCCCGTCCTTCCTAGAACCTCCAGTAACAGCAACAACGAGCGGCCCCCCCCCATCGTGACTAGGGTCTGCAGCACGCGGGGACACAGGCGCCCCAGCCACAGCAGGAGGCCCATCTCCAGCTGGCAGCAGGACACGGTAACAACAGCACTGAAAGAGCCGAAGGACGAGGCGTCTGCAACCCTGTTCCCGGATGTGCCTGGAGACACGCCCGGCGACCCAGAAGCTGAGGGGCCCGAGATGGGACGAGCACGCACAGCCCTGCGTCCGCACAGGGTCCTGTTGAGGGGGAGGTGGGCACAGGAGGGCCAGAGTCAGAGGAACAGACCTGGGGACAGGAGCACCAGGACAGGGGCCGTGAAGGTGGAGGGAGGGCCCCGAGGCTCCTGGCGGCTGAGAGCAGCACGTGGCCGAGATCCTGCAGAAGGAGCCGCCCTGCCCACGCCTTCACCGGAGCCCTGGAGGTGGCAGACGGCCACGTCCGACAGGCTCTGACCTCCAGAATGGGAAGGGAGTGAGTTCGAGTGGTGGGTCAGGTGGCGGCTGGGTGTCAGTTAACACCCACAAAGGGACAGCTTCCTCCACAGGCGGAGGTCGGGAAGCAACATGCGCTTCCTCATCGGACTCGCCAACGGCCTGGAAACACACTCAGCTCGAAACAGGAAAGACCTTCACACAGGCGAGACCTGAGTCAGCCAGGGCCACGGGGCCCAGGTGCCAGCGGGCCGGCCATGTGCTGCCAGAAGCCCCCACCTCCCCCAGGGCAGCAGCGTCCTCCCCACCTCAGAGGCTGCACCCCCGGGCATCGGGACGGCGTCCGGGCGGCTCCCTCACCACTGTGGACAGCTGGACACGTGGTGACGAGCGCAGAGGGCCCCTGACAGCACGCCGCAGGGCCTCTCCCGCTCCTGCACCCAGACAGCTTGCTTGCAGGGACCCGCACCACGGCGGGGGGCGGGCGGCGCCCACGCTCGGCCCGCAGACTCACCGAGCCCGGGCAGCAGGCGCAGCAGCGCGTTCTTGTTCCTCTGCTTGGCCACGTGCAGCACGTAGTAGAGCCCCACCTCGCAGGCCATGCGCTGCTCCTGCAGGAACCTGCGGCGCCCACACCCAGCCCTGAGTGGCGCCGGCAGCAGCCACCGGAGGCCCCAGGGCAAGGCCCCCACCCACACCCCCACGCCATACTTGGTGAAACTCTCGGGAAGTGTGTTCGGGTAGGTGGCCGGGCCCCTCTCCTCAGCAGGGAGCTTCTGGTCCACGTTGAAGGCGTGGTCGTCCACCACGAAGGACATGAGCATGGGCAGGAACCTGGTGACGAGCTCCGCCTCCTAGGGCGGGAAGCCAAGGGCCCAGGCCTCACCAGGTGCAGCTGGGTGCTGCCCCCGCTCCGCCCCTGGGCCACCACCCCAACGCCAGCCCCTAGCACGAAAACCAGGGAGAGGCTTAGCCAGGCCCCTCACCATCTTGGGCTCCTTGAAGACCTGGCTGTCAATCATGTCCCAGGCCCCCTGGCCCAGCGCCAGCAGCCGGAGCAGCAGCAGGAGGTCAGGGCTGTCCTACGGTGGGGGAGGGAGAGGACGGGCCTCAGCTCCAGCGTCCCGGATCCCTACCCTCTCCCGACCTCGCACACCGCTCAGCAGGGTCCAGGTACCACGACTTCACTCCCAGGCCCCCAGGCACCGGCTGAGTGTGGGGTGCATGTGCTCAGAGGCGGCGTGGTGCACCCAGGCACCCACCGGAAGGCAGCCTGAGGCCAGTCGAGCACGCTCACCCTAGGCAGCGTCTCCTGGCCGACCAGCTCCTGCAGGTGCCTGACAGTGCTCAGGGACAGGGTGTTGATGGCGAAGGGGTCACACAGGATCATGGACAGATCCCTGCAAAGACAGGCCGCAGCGTTAACACAAGGCGCTGCTGACCCACAGCGGGGCAAGACTGCCCGCTGCACGCAGTGAGCCCCGCCCACTCTGGACCCCTTCCCCCACAAAGCTCATGGTTCTGGAACTTGCATCGAGCTTACTCAAAACCCTGCAGAGGCAAAAGTTCTCAAGAGATTTAGGCCACATTCGGTTCTGAGAACCTGGCCCAGATTCTGCCGTTTCAGCCCAGGGCCCCACAGACAACCACAGTGGGCCCGGCGGGCCCGGGCTGGGGCTGGGGCTCGCACCCCTCCACTGGCATTTGGGCTGAGTCTGAGCTGTGGGCACGGGCCGCCAGGCAGCTCCTCCACGACGAGCCGGACTGGACGCCGCAGCAGCCAAGCATGCTTGTCGCATGCCAGACAGCAGGACTTGGGGGGCCGAGGTGTCCACAGAGGTCAGCCTCACCCCAGAACTTGCTCCTGGCCCTTCTTCACTCCATCAAGGAAGCCCTGAAGCTCCCGGGCCCTCTTGCTGTCCACGAAGCGCTCTCGGATGCAGGCGTCCAGGCACCAGGTGAACTGCAGGGAAGCAAGAGTCAGGGCGGGGCCAGGGGCCACACGGCTGCCCTCTGCACTGCCCAGGGCTCGGGGAGGTGTCAGGGCCGCGCATTGCCCCCCCAGGGCCCGGCTGGGTCAGAGTGTGTGGAAGAGATGTGTGAGTTTTGTTCTAAAAGGGGCTCCTCTCGGTCCTGGCCAGGCGGCTCAGTTGGTTGGTGCTGTCCGATACACCAAGGTGGGGTTCAGTCCCCGGGCAGAGAACAGGCAAGAGTCTACCAGCGGACGCACCTGTCTCCCAAACCAGCGAGTACTAAGAGCCCAGGCTGACAGGAATTCAGAGGAAGCAGGACGGAGATCTGAATGCACAATAGCTCCCTCTCAGCAGGAGACCAATCGTCCTTGTTACCCACCCAGGGACTTGGCAGGGAGCCCGCCGAACAGCTGGGGAGGCTGTGGATTTGAGACCTGGGCTTCTACATTTTACCAATAAATAAAGGTTGTCTTCGGTGTTAGTCCCTGAGAAAACAGTAATGAAGAAAACAAAAAGGGCCCCGCTCTGGTGGCTCCTGCGGTGGGTGCTGCAGCAGACGCCCAGGAGGCGAGGCACTCTGGCTGCGCAGCACCCGTGCTGGGCACAAGGGCAGCATGGACACCTGGGCCCCGGAGCACGTCTGCGCCCGTGAGCGGCCCGAGGACTGCAGGCGGCCAGGCCAGACCACAGGAGGCGATGGAGCAGGCAGGTGAGCAGCGGTGGTGCAGGGCCAGCTGTGTGCTTGGGGGTCAGGCGGGTAGGCAGTGGGAGCCCAGGGGTTGGGGGTGTCAAGCCCAGGGAGAGGAGAGAGAGGCGGAGGAGGACACCAGGGTGGGAGAGGGCCAGGCGGGGCGCCACCTTGTGGCAGGGGTCCACGGAGCAGATGTCGCCCACGTCCAGGTCGTGCAGGCACATGAGCAGCTCGGCGCGCAGGGTGCAGTAGTGCACGTTCCGGGTGCGCAGGAACAGGGTCCGCAGGAACTGCAGCACCATGTCGTACAGCTTCACGTTCTTCCCCACCATCCGAGTCAGCTTCTGCACCACCTGCCGGGGCAGACCCCGCGCCGGCGTCACGGAGGGCCACGCCGGCCTAGCGAGGCCCGCTCCCACGCTGCACGCCGGCCTCCTTTGGGCTGCAAGTCCCCTCTCACCAAACACCGGCTCTGTGTCCGGTGGCGGTGCTTCCAGTTTCTAGGGAGGTGGAGCCCATGTTGGGCCCACAGCTCCTTCAAAAGGCCATCGGCCTGTCATTCCGGACTCCACCAGAGGCCCCAGGAGGTCCGGCCCCTGCCCACCCAGTCCGCTGACTCAGGCCCCATTGAGGACACACGGCAGCCGCTGCCCTCAATGCATGGGCGGAGTTCTTCTGCCACCTGTCCCACCTCCTGCACCTGCACCTGCCCCACTCGGGGCTCAGACTGTGCTGCCCCAGCCTACAGGAGGGGCTCTGCCTGCTGTCCCCGGGCCGTAAGCAGGGTCGTGGTTCAGCGGGGTGATGGCCATGCAGGGCAGCCTGAGGTGAGGGACACCACAGAACCCCCCAGGCACCAGGCTGGACACAGCAAGAGGAGAGCGGCGGGGGCCACAGGGCCCTCTGAGAACCCTGCCGAGACTGCCCTAGGCCTTGGGGCCCCTGACAAGCACAGCAGAGCCAGATGCGTGGCCGAGTCTTGGCACCCACACATGGGCCTCTAATGCCAATGACAACTGACACACACCAGCCCAGACCGCAAGCCCGCTCTGCCTCCCACACGCAGGGGGCACAATGTGGGGCGCCAACTCTCAGGCAGCTGTGCCCCACCCCGAGAACCACGTGACACGTGGACCTGCAGCCGCCCTCCCCCCTTGCAGCGGCACAAGATACCCAGTAGGATCCTGGCCAGGAGGGGAGCGTGAAGAAGGAACAGGTCACCACGGCAGCCGCAGCCGAAGGCCTGGTCCCCCCAAGGTGAGCGGGGAGGAGAGGGCAGGGCACAGGGACGCCCCTCGGCCCATCCAGGAAGCGGGGCACAACCCCTGGCTGGACGTCGGGGGAAGCATCAGGCTGCATCCTGCCTTCCACCACACACAGACTCCAGGTCAGAGCTGAATGTGAAAGGATGGGACCGAACACCCACCGCCACTCTGCCAGTCTGGCCAGCTGTCACCGTCACCTCCCTCCTCGGGGAGCAGTCATCCTGGAACCAGGCTATGCATCTCTGGTGGCCTCCACGTCACTGGGGAAGGCCCAAGTGCCCACAGCAGCTTCGGCCCTCCAACCCCACCCCGCTCACCTGCTGGCTCTATGCTACGGCCGCACCAGCCCCAAAGCCCAGCCTGCCCCTCCTCCAAGCCTCTGCGCACATCTGGCTCTTCTGCAACCTCCCACCTCTGCAGCCCTTGTCCTCCTCAACCCCTGGGCGACCAACGTGCGACATTCACTGAGCGCTGCCCTCCCCCCGACTGCAGGTGCCTCAGACTTCAGGGCTGCTGAAGAGCCCAGCGCCTACGGCCGGAAGTCAGCACACAAGAAACGTCTGTCAGCTCTGGCTGGTGTGGCTCAGTGGATTGAGAACCTAAGGGTCGCCGGTTCGATTCCCAGTCAGGGCACATGCCTGGGTTGCCAGCCAGGTCCCCAGCTGGGGGCGTACAACAGGTATCCAACTGATGTATCTATTGCACATTGCTGTTTCTTTTCTTTTTTCTCCCTCCTTTCCCCTCTCTCTAGAAATAAAATAAGCAAAATCTTTAAGAAAAAAAACAAACATGATTGATTTAAAAAACGTTTGTCAAAGCAACTGACGACTGAAACCTGAACACAGAAACCATCCCGGAGCTGACAGAAGACACGCTGAGCCTCACCGAAAAGACTTGCCAACCTGCAGGGCGCCGAGTACGAGAGACCCAGAAGACCCCACCGGGGCACAGCGCCGCAAAGGCCCTCCTACCGCTCTCGTGTACAAGCTTTCCCTTCCAGGAACAAAACGACGCGGACACTCAGGGGGCGGAGAAGGGGCTGGCCGGCGCCCGCCAGCCTCACCGCCCTACATGCAGCCCTGCCCCCGCCTCACCTCGCCCTGGCGCCGCGTCCTGGGGGAGGGACTGAAGAAGTTGTGCAGGACGGAGAGCTCCGTGCTGAACAGCGCACTCTCCTTCTCCAGGATGTACTGCTTCAGCAGCGGGGAGACCTCGTCACCGAAGAGCGCCTGGTTGTCCTGCCAGATCTGCCGCTTCACCTCCACAGCACAGGCCCGGTACAGCTCCTTGTCGGCCATGACCAGCTTGAGCTTCTTCTCGGGGACCTGCACGACCACACCGGCCACCTGTGAGCAGCACCTGTGCCCCAGGGTCAGCCTCAAGACAGGTCAGGAGGCCTCGGTGCGCCCGCCCTGCAGAGGCCCCCTCAAACGCTACCCCAACTGAAGGGGCACCTGTGGCTGCCCTCGGGCCCTTGCCAGGCAGGCAGCTCAGGGCACCCCCAAGGGCAAGTGCTCACCTTGGGCAAGTGCTTCATGACGCACATCACCACCGGCTGCAGGGACGGCATCTTCACCAGGGAAAAGCTCTTCTCCAGCAGGTCTTCCAGT
Source organism: Desmodus rotundus (assembly GCF_022682495.2). Lineage (NCBI taxonomy): Eukaryota > Metazoa > Chordata > Mammalia > Chiroptera > Phyllostomidae > Desmodus > Desmodus rotundus. The sequence continues at coordinate 730,940 of NC_071387.1, forward strand.
TTCTTGTACCTGGAAAGACTCCAATGACTGAGGAAGCAGCCACCTGCCTGTCCCCAGGGACAAGTCTCCACAGGTGGGACACATGGAGGAGAAGCCCTTTTCCAAGCAGGAACGTGTAGCCAAGGGAACAGCTGTGCTGCTACATCAGTTCCCACATTGAGAAGGCGGCTGCTCTTGTCACCTGCCCACCCACCTTTCCTCGGCCTTCCCCTCGGAAGCAATGGCTGACACGCGCTCCAGCAACTTGTCCCGCAGCTCGTCAAACACCGACTGGTGGAACTCCAGCCGAGGCGTCCCGTGCAGGTCCAAGAAGGGCAAGGCCGACTGCAGGGACGGCAGCAGCACACCGTTCTCTGTCTGAAGAAGCAGAGGGTCAGCGTGGGGTCGATTTTGCTTCTCTGGGGCAGCTACAGAAAACCACAGCCGCAGCTACGTCTGGACAGACACCCCAGATGCGCAGAGTGCCTACGGAGGCAGCTGCAAGAATGTTCCCAGCAGTGCTGGTTCTAACTACAAAAACTGAACGCCACCCAGATGACCGCCCATGGGGCACTAGCTCAGGACACCTGGTCCCTTCATCCCGGGGGACAGACGCAGCGATCAGAGAGAGGGAAATGTGCCCGCTCCCCATGCGACCCCGCCCCCCTGCCGGGCTCCCGCGCTGACCGTCCCGCCTCCGCACCCCGTCCAACCTGAAACTGCTCGATGGCCTTGAGCGGTTCGGTGCAGTTGGTGAGGGTCTCCTTCAGGTCCTCGCCGTTGGCCACACCCAGGTCCTGCAGCCCAGCGAACATGGCCGAGGCCCCGGTCCCAGCCCGGCTCGGCGCCCCATCCCCACCGCGCTCCGCCGGCGCCGCCGCGGCCCCTGCAGGGCCCCCAGCAGCCCGCTCGCTTGGGCCGCGGGGGCCGCCTGAGCTCCTCTCCGCCGCGCCCTCCAGTTCGGCCAGAGCCTTGCCGCGGCACCGCTCCGCTTGAAAAGCAGCCGCCCTCTTCCGACACGCACAGCCACTCCACCCGCCAACCCACCCCTTCCGGAAATGCTGCCGCGGCGCAGAGGCTCCTGGGAGAGAAGCCAAGCCAGGCAGAGCTACTGGGAGGGAGAGCAACGCCCAGAGAGAGCGCAACGTCGGCGAGGCCCCGCCCACCTTCCCCGCCCCGTCGGCGTGACCACACCCATCCGCCGGGCGCGGGCCAAAGGTTCGCCGGCCGTCCTGCCTCCGGCCTCGTCCTTCTGTGTGGGCACAAAAGCACCTTTGCCGAGCCGACGGGGCGGAGGGCGGGGGGTGCGGGGACCGCGGCGGGGGACGCGGGGGTAGCCGCTACATGAATTTCAGAACCGATATTTCAGCCGAGTACATTTTTTTATTATGAAAAACCACCACAGCGCCCCCTGACGTTGAAAATGATCGAATTCAAGACAGACCTAGAGGGAGAAGGGGGCCCTGTGGGAGGAGCTCTCGCCTTGCGTCACAGCGAGAGCCCTCCGAGCAGCTCCCTAGGGTTACGTCAGAGCTCCGGGGGTGGTGCCAGCCCGCCCTTAACTTCCGCTTCCCGTCTGCAAGTCTCTGCTCCATCTTTGTGCCCACGGTGAGCTCCTTGGCGGCGGACGTTAAATTACAGTCTTCTTGCGTGCGGACGAAATCCTTTTTGGTGACAGGCACCTAGTTGCTTGTCTTTTACAGTCGACGTGTGCTCGTCCTGGATCCTGGGAGGGGAAACCCGAGCGTCAGGGCAGGTGAGCGGCCCGGGCGCTGCTCGCCCTCGGGCTGAGGGGCCTCGCGTGGGTCTTCTCCTGGACCCAGCGTCCGCGCTTCGTGCCTGACGCTCTCTGGGCTTTTTGGGAACTCCTTACCGTTCTCTGTTAAAAGTTTGTCTGCTGTTTGTCTGCCGTTTGCCTGTAACTCCTCGTTTTGACAGATCGGCCCGTTACCTCGGGGATCAAATCAGGCTGTTTCTTGAGGCTGGCTAGCCTTTGGCCCATACTTTGTTTTTTTATTATACTATTGTTAGAAAAACACTACATTCTATCTTAAACCTCAAATCTTTCAAGCATGTTTACGATGTGTTTGACTAAATGGTTTATTTAGTATATTTTATTGGTTATGCTATCGCAGTCGTCCCAGTTTTTCTCCCCTTTATTCCCTTCTGCCCTGTACCCCTCTCCCACCAGCATCCCCCCACCTTAGTTCATGTGCATGGGTTGTACATAAAAGTTCTTTGGCTTCTCCGTTTCCCATACTACTCTTAATTTCCCCCTATTTTGTACTTACCACTTACGCTTCTTATTCCCTGTACGGCCCATACTTTTTGGAACAGGGGCTGTTTCTCCTGTTCTAATCTTCGTTTCGGTTCCAGACTGGGCCGCCTCCTTGAAAGTGTCCAGCGGTTGGCCAGGCTGTTCTGACAGCAGGCTCCCTCCTGGAACCGGCGGCGTTTGCCTGTGGCCCGACCCTCCTGTGGTCAGGCTGTCCTGGAGGTAGACTGGCCTCTGACCTGCGGGAGTCGCGTGCATTGCCTGTGGCTCTTGCTCTGAAGAAATCTCTGAAAAGTGGGGTCTCGGTTATTTAACACGTTAAGGCCGCCCCTCCTCCAGCAACCCTTACGTGTGAAAACCAGGGTCACTCTTCATGGGCGTATTTAACTAAATGAACACATCTGACCAAAAGTAATCGAGAGTCTCGGTGGCCACCCTGGGGGACCTTTGAGATTTCCACACTGACTCTTACATCTGACCTGGGCAATAACAGTGCTAAAGCTGGCAAAGATGGACGGAGGGCCTATTGCCAGTGGTATTTTGTAGCTTCCAAATGTTACCAAGAATCTGAAGTTGCTTTTTTTACAAAACTAAAGTTTCAGAATTAACAGAGGCTCCCGAACTTTTGAAGAGGGGAAATGAAAAGGCTTCCGAAGCCGCCCGTTGGCCTCTGGCACAGTGCGGCGGCGCCCTTCACCGCTACTCTGCCGTCTCGGACTCTGCGGCACTCGGCTCCTTCCCGGCTCCCCCTCTGCGCCGCCCGCCCTGCCGGTCCGCGCCTCCGGTGCCACTCTCCGAATTCCTGGTGGACGTGAATCGCACAGGTTCTCCACACGAACACTGGATGGCGAGCCGCAGTGAGGGGGTCCTCGCCGACCGGCTGCAGAGTTGGACGTCGGCACAACCACCAGTTTGGGTTTCCAGATTTGAATCAGCTGTTAAGCTGCCAGTCGGCGGAGTCCTGCTCCGCGCCGTCCTGAAAGGGGTGTAGAAAACCCAACCTCTGGCTTTTGGCAAAACCCTCCAATCACCGTGGCTGAGACCTCCGAGAGCAAAGCAGCACCCTTCCCGGAGCCTGTTGATTGGGGCAGAATTCTGACCTGCTGCCGGAAGCCGGAGGACGCTGTTGTGACGGCTGCAGTCGACCTCAGGTTGTTTTTAAGGAAAAAATCTGTCTTTCCTTCCACTTGGGTAGCCTTTACCTCAGTTTATTAAGGGGCTGAACAGAGACCTTCCCCTTCTGCAAAATGACCAGGATGGATGGGGAGCCACGTCCACTGCAGTCTTAATGTGGCACATCAGCTTGCTCGCGTCATAGATGAGTCAGCTAAAGGAAAAACTGCTAAAATTCTTAATTTTCAGTATGGCCGGCAAAGGTCCCCACACAAACCCCCAAGCCCCCGGTTGCTATGACTGCAAAGAGCCAGGAAGCGCCCTTACAAACCCCAGTGCCCCGGCACCCTCAGGCCTCCAGCCAAGCTCCCAGGTCCTCCCAGGTCGCGGTGATGGCCGGGGCTCCCAGGACAGGGCTGTTCCCCACCCTCCCTCTTCTTCCGCGCGGAGAAGGCACTGGCCAGATGGGGGCGCTCTCCTTGTGGGAGCCTGCAGGACTGGCTGCGGCTACAGCAGGGCTCTGTGTTCCTGGCGGCCTCGTCCCCCCACTTCCGCTTCCTTCTGTAAAGTACATTCTTCGTCTCTGTCCTGCTCCGTGTGATCGCCACGCCTGCACTCGCCCTATCATATCCCTTCTTTTTCCTGAATAAATCCTGTTTGGTGATGGAGTACCCAGTGGGCTGTGTTGCGTGCGGGAATGGAGCACTGCTGCCCTGGAAGCACCTTGCGCCAGGTGCAGAACGCAGGTGCAGAACGCCCTCTCCAGGCGTGTGCTTGGGGGGGGGGGGGGCGGTGCCCACAGAGACCTGGGCTGGCGGTGGTAGTGGACAAGGGACGGCGGTCCTCTCCTTACTGTGAGCACCTAACCCCAGGCTAACCTATGGTGGCAGGCCTGTGGGCTGGGGCTGGGAGTGTGAGTCCCTGCGGCCAGAAGTGCACAGGGTTGGTGGGCCCTATCTGTTCTGCACCTCCGGTGGGCCCCCCATTGCTACCTACCATAGAAGTCCTGGGCCCAGCATCTGCGGTACCTCCAGTCCCTCCAGCTCACTTCCCATCCCACCAGCCCTGTCCCCAAGCCCACCCCACCAAATGTCACACCCTCTCCCTTTTCATATGTTACGGTTTGCTCTGCTAGAAATTCCCTTCCTTCTCGCTCATCCTTGAAAGCCCATTCCCCCACTTCCTCCTCCAGGAAGCCCTTTCTCTTCAGCCCAGCAGGAGGGAATTGCTCCATCCTTCCTGCTTGTCCCACTGCTGCCTTTCAGCCCTCGGTTGCTGGTGGTGCTCCCGCCCCCGGGCCAGGCTGGGCCAGGCTGCCGCAGCCATTGCTCACTGGCTGCGATGGTCAGCTGGGCAACACCCATCTGCAATCCCACTGGTCCCCTGGTGTGCTGGGTCTCCACCCCCAGCTGGGTCGGCCCCAGAGGTCACGGGTGAACACTCGAGGACTCCCTGCGGAAGGGTTTATGGGCCACCATAACCACCCTGCCCATCTTGGGGTCCACCCCTTGGTGGGAGGCCAGGATGCTGTAACAGGACAGGGCCCTAACTCGGGAAGGCCCGGGGAGCCTAGCGGCTGTGGCTTGGCTTGCAAGGGGCCTGGGCGAGTTGGCAGGGTTTCTGGGCAGGTGCTTGGGGAGGGAGGGCCAGGCCCTGACAACCTAGTCCTCTAGACCCTCCTCAGTGGCTGGTCAGGCTGACGACCTCCCAAGATGGCAGTTCAGGGATTCTGGCCCCTTCCTCTGCCCCAAAAGTCAGCTCAGCTCGGCTAGTAGCCTGGCTCTTGGGTAGACTGGCAGCGGGCGTCCTGCACTGCCCAGAAGGACCCCTCCCATACCGTCCCAGGCCAGGAAGTCTCAGACTGCCACCCATCAGTCCTAGAGAAGAGAAGAACACGTAAGGGGAAGCAAAGGGAGATCCCTGGCCAGGGAAAGACACCTCTGCAGGACAGCTCACCAGGGGGAGAATGGCAGCCAGGCACAGGCAGGGTTCAGAAGACCATCTCTTATAGTAGGTGGGGACTCTCTTTGTCCACAGCTCATGGAATGGTTAGCTGGCCAGGAGTGTAGATCAGGGGTGCCAGAGGGTTAGACAGCCAGATTGGGGTCGCTGAGTTCCAAGGGGAGGGAGGTCTGGGAAGGCACCGGGGCAGGCAGGGTCCATGTGATAACTGGCCGGCCCGCAGTGCCCAGCCGTCTCTAAAGCGCGCAGAAGGGGCCTGTATCATGGCGCTTGGGTCTTCGCACGCCCTGGATGACCACTCCGGGCGCCGAGGGGAAGCGCGAGTTGTAGCAATCCTCCACGTAGTAGGCGGCTGGGCCGGGGGTGTGGGCTGCAGAGGGACAAGGTGGGCGCCCCATGCAGGCTCCGGTGCCAGCTGCTGTCCAGCCCACACTGCTCCCAGGCCGCCACGTGACCCTAGTCTCCCCTCTAGGAGGCCTCCTTACAGGAGCTGACCCAGGAGGCGAATGCGGGGGAACGGCTCATGGAGAAGGCGGGCGAACGCGGGCCCCGCAGGCGGCAGCCGGGGACGATGTCGTAGGTGTTGGGGCTGGGAAGCTGCGGCAGAGGCTGGGCCCGGGGACCTGCACCGCGGGCCCGATGCAGCGCCGGACGCGTGCGCGCATCCTGGGTGTTGGAGGCGGGGCGGGGGCCCCCGAAGCTGAAGGCCGGGAAAGCAGGGCCGCTGAGTGGACGATAGTCGGCGGGCGACGGCCACTGTGGGTAAAGACGCTGCTGAAGCCCCTCCTGTCTCAGCCCTCACATGTCCCACCCACGAGAGACTTGCCCCGCCCCCTCCCTACAGGCCCCAACCCCCGCAAGGACTGCCGGGCCAATGCCCCCTACCTTTTGCTCCCAGCAGAAGTCGACTTTCTGCGTGAAGGGGCTTTCGCTTTGCAACCACACGGTCTGCCACGCCCTGCGGCCACCGCCCTCTGCAGGGGGGGAATGTGTTTGAGGAGGGCAGGCTGGGGACACCACCCCACTTCCAGGACTGGGGAGACGGGTGGAGGGGGCCGCGAGGAGAAGCACGCACCGGGGGCAGGGTGCTTGCGGCCGATGCTGAAGTGGGGGTGTGGGGAGGATTCGCGCACTGAAGCATCCGGCACCGGGTACTTGGTGGGGCCGGGGACGTCCGGGTCGGTCAAGATGGGGGGGCGTCGCTCCAGCCCTGATGGGAAGCAAGCTTTGCGCCTGGGTCCTCTCTCAGGAGGCCCCTCCCGCCTCTGCCCCGCCTCTCCGGACCAGACTGGGGACCCCACTCACACAGCTCCTTCAGGCTATGGGTGCAGTTTTGCTGGGACTCCTGGAGGGGGCCCCTGTGTATCCTGAGGCCCTTTGGGGACTCCAGCACCACCCCTGGGGGACACATCTCCCAGGCAGCACCCGCGCCCAGGCCCTGCCAAGCAGCATCCTTGGGCCTGCAAGACAGGACAGCTTCAGCCCACTCACATTGTTGGTGGCCCCCTTGAGCTTCCCTGCCCCCCCCCCCCCCCCCCCCCGGGCCCTCAGAGTTACTGGGCGGGCACTAATGGCTTCAACCTCGGGGGGCCGTGGGTCCAGTGTTTGCCTCCATTGATGTAAAAGTTTGCCAAGAATTTCACAGCTTTCTGGTCAAAATTCATCATTGGGGTCTCTGGCTGCCTTCCACAGTGACATGTGACATCATGAGGCTTTGTGACCTCGTTGTCCCGTTATATCCCTCCCCCCATCCCTTTTGCCAGGAATTCTAAGGGAAGATATTGTCCAGCCCTAGGGGGCAGGGGGAGGCTGTGGCAGTAGGGTACCCAGAGGGGCCCCTTGTCTGACATGCCAGGTGGGTCACCCTGGGTCACCTTGGCCAGGAGATGCCCCTGGCCAGCTCAAGTGACTCCTGGCTTAGTCTCCTTTCCCCTGTCCCCCTTCCTTGTCTCAACCCTTTTCTGGACTTCGGGGATCCACTGCATTGGGGCTTCTGGGGGGACTGACAATGGGCGGAAGGTAGAAGAGGGAGTGGGTGCCGTGTGATGCCCACTGTGCAGGGCCAGCTGGAAGGCAGCATGGCGGGCGGGGGGGGGGGGGGGGGTCCTGGGAAGCGCCCTGGAGGAGGGGGAGGAGCCCTGGCTGGCGAAGCAAAGCAAGGGCTGCTGGGTCTGAGTGGCTGGACCAAGGAGCAGCCCTGGCCCTGAAGTGCTGTGTGGCCCTGGCAGAGCTGAGATGGCAGAGCACAGTGGCCAGTAGGTGTCCCAGACAGTTGGGGCTGCCCAGGCCGAAGTGCAAAACAATAATGAGCCCAATGAGTGTGAGCTGGTCTACACACATCAGGGCCCTCGAAGTGCCCTCCGAAGTGGAGCAACTTGCCGGCCCCAGCCCCAGCCCCGGCCTAGTGAAGCCGGTCTCATCCCCTGGGCCCTGCCCACCCTGGCAGGAGTCTCTTCCTGTGCGGATCCCTCCCACCCAGCACTGACCCTGCATGGCCCTGGGAGGCATGACAGATGGACAGACCAGAGACTCACTTGAGGAGACCCAGGTCTTACCAGGGCTCAGGGCCAGGGCTCGGTGTATGGTGCTGACGGCGATCGACAGGGGCTGCAGATGCTGCTGCTCTGTGACCCGAGTCCCCCTGTGGACGCGTGGGCCGGCTCTGAGGGCTCTCGCGCGCACATGGCCGTGAGAGGCGGTGCTGCCAAGTGTCATTTCCTCAGGGGAGGCTCCCGAGAGCGGGAGCAACAGGGTGCGGCGTAGAACATCTCGTCCTGACTCTGTCTGTATTCCCGCGTGGACTTCCAGGCAGCATCGGCCACAGTGGAGGTGGCTTTCACGTCTCCCGCCGGCAGCGAGCCCACGAACCGCCATTATCAACATTTATGTGATTAAATTCAACCTTCTGGCCCATGTTTATTGACTATGTTGTCTTTTTCCTTAAGATGTTCACATTTCCTGTGCATTTTTCTATGGGTGGGATAGTTTTCGTGCTTTTGTCGGGTCAGGTTTTCCCTGCTGATACCCTATCTGTCATGATACTTGCTGCAAACTGTTCCCCAGGTCTGTAGTCTGCCTCCGAGTGTGATTCATGCTGGGTTTTTTTGACATGTCCTTGAACCTGCTAATCTTTTCCTTTATGATATTTTGTATGGTTAGAGAGTCCTTTCTTACAAAAAGAAAAAACATTCAGGCCCTGGCTGGTGTGGCTCAGTGGATTGAGCGCTGGCCTGTGAACCAAAGGGTGCCGGTTCGAATCCGGTCAGGGCGCGTGCCTGGGTTGTGGGCCAGGGCCCGGGTGCGGGAGTGCGGGAGGCAACCGACGGGTGTTTCACACTCGCACCAGTGTTCTCTCCTTCTCTTTCTCCCTCCCTTCTGCGGTCTCTAAAAATAAATAACATCGTAAAAATATATATAAAAATGGAAAATAGTGCCCAGCCCCAGGGAAAAGACCTTCCAACTTCACTTAGGGCTTGTCGCCATGCCCTAGGAGCTTCCAGGCCTCTCGTCTGAGGAGTACCCCTGGGGTGCATGGGGGCTCCCTTAGACACACCCTGGGCGGCTGCTAGGCTCCTGGGGGTCATCTGGTCAGTACTCCCTGACAGGGCTGACTTGGGACTTGGCCGCAGTAGCGGCCCGTTTTCTGAACCCCAAGGCCCTCGGCAGCACGCCTCGACTCCCGGCCCCCACCTAGCCTGCTGCCTGCCTGGGCCCTGGAGTCCAGCCTGGACCTCGGGAGCCCCCACAGGGTTGAGGACGGGCCTGGCCCAGGTGGGGCCCAACAATGGGGCGTCTTCATAATCGCTACCAGGCAACAGGGACTTTTGGGGGGGCAGCCAGACCAGAGGAAGGAGCTGCACAGCAAAAGTGGAGTTCAGGCAAGATGACAGCTCCTCAGAAACACGACCTCTTCACGCCAGAACCTCACTACGTCCCCGGGTAAGGGCTGCACCCCTGCAGGAAGGCTGGGGGAGCAGGTTCAGCCGGTGGCCATGGGACCCCCAGTGCTGGTCTCTGGGGTGGGGTGAGGCCCAAAGGCTGAAGGTGCAGGAGAACTCGGGGCCCAGGCCTACCCTCCCTGCTGGTGGTGCCAAGTGCCATAACAGGTGGGCAGGACATCAAAAGCAGACAACCGGGGATGGCCCAGCGGCTGGCAGAGGCTGGCAGAGGCAACGCCGGTGCTCGCCCCACAGCGCTCCGCACTCTGAAGATGAGAGAAGTGTCGGGAGAAGTGTCGGGAGTAAACTGTCGCCTGCCCGCCTCACCAAGTAGCCCCCCCGCGTAAAACACAACCACGCCCTCTGCCGAGCATGCCTGCACTCCTGGGTACACACACACAGAGCCGTGAGAGCAAGGAAGAGGGTGGGCAGGGTACCAGCCCCAACTTCACAGCGGTTCTGGGGTCAAGTCGGGACAGGAGAGGTGGGAGAGGGAGGCCTCACCAAGATGCCCACCCCACCTGCCATGTGGCTAAATGCACTCAGCTTTGACCTTCACTCCCACCAGCAGCCTCCTGCCTGTCTCCCAAACCCTGATCCCACTCACTGGCTACTATCGCCCTGCCTTCCCAGTGGTGCCACCGTGGGTGCAACAGGCCTCCCCCTGCCAGGGGGGCCCAGACCCCATCACCATCCCTGTAAATGCCTCTAGGCAGTTCTGGTTTTGTCATCTTCAGGCTGCCAGCTATTGCCGGATGCTGGGGAGCAGCGGGGTGGCAATCCAATAGTGGTAGCGGAGATGTCAGGTTCTCAGTGCTTGGGGTGTGCTGTCCATTCAAGCCTCGAGGGCCCAGAGCCAGGGGTCACCATGCCCCCACTGCCAGACTGGGGCTGGCTACTGGACTGGCTCCTGCCCTCGACCACTGGCCCCACCCCACCTCTTCCCCCCGCAGCTATGCCGGTTTCTACCCGCAGCTGCGCTACCAGGTGGGGGACACCTACGGGCGCACCACAGCTCGGCTGCTTACAGACCCCAGCGTGCAGAAGAGCCCCTGTTCCGTGCTGTCCCCCATATCCAAGCCCAAGTTCATCGAGGACTTCAGCAAGTCCAAGCCACCTTTTATGCCCTGCCGTGACCTGGCCGAGCCCTACATCCCGCACTACACGGGTGAGCTGTGACGCCACCACTTGGAGGCCCTGCCCCCCTCCTGCCATCTGCCGCTTGCTCACCACTGACCCTCCATACAGGTCTGAAGCCCTACAAGAACTTTGAGATCCTGGGCCGGTTCTCACCTCAGGAGGAGGCCGCTGAAGGGCCACCAGGGATGGAGAACATATCCAGGCAGGTTCCACTGCCTGCCGGCTTCATGCCCTACCCACCCTACCCGCTGTGCCCACCAGGCAGGAAGAGGGACTCTAAGGATCTCGGACACCCGGGCCTGCGGTTGGCATACGGGGAGGAGGGTTGGAAGCGCACTGCCCGCGCCGACGAGGCCCCTGAGCAGTACCAGGTAACTGGAGACGTGCTGGGACCAGCCTCACCCCGACAGATCCGGTGGGGGCTGGGTGGTGACCTGCCTCCTTCCTGTCCCAGCTATATCACTGCAGGAGGGACGAACACCTAGCCCCAGCTCACCAGCAGGACATGCTAGATGTAGACAAGTTCCACACATTACCCCAGCTGGACCACCCCAACCTGATTCAGCGTAAGGCCATTTCAGGTGGGTGCCGGGGTCCAAGGTTGGGAGTGGGACACCCACAACCCCTCAAGTCCCACGGGCCCAGGCAGAGTAAGGGTGAGAACCAGGGAGTGCTGCCCCCAGGGCTTCCCCCAGTGGAAAGCCCCCGATGGACCATGCCCAACGGCAAGTTGCCAATACTTAGGGAAGGAAAGGAACCTGGACACTTTCCTGGCTCCCCTAAGAGTAGGTGGGTGATACAGAGGACTTGAGATGGCACCCTGACTTCTTTGCTTCCCCAGGATACGCTGGTTTCATCCCCCGGTTTGCCTGGGTGATGGGGATGAATTACCGCAGTGGGGTCACGCAGGCTATGGATGAGTTTGACAAAAGCCAGGTATGGGGACATCTACCCTAGGCCCACTCCCGAGTGCCCAGCAGAGTCCACACAGGGCCCAGGCCTCAGCTGGCTTCCCTCCCTGAGGCACTCGACTGGCCCTCACCCAAGGGGGCTGCTCTGCGCTGCCTTGGGTGCTGGTCCTTGCCCTTTGGTTCAAGTCCAGGATCTCTGCCCTGAAACCTTGTGGGGAGGATGAAGATGGAGAAACCTGAGCACTAACCACTTCCAGGAACACCAGCCCAGCCCCCACTGGGGCAACATGCTGCGGGTTACCTGGTGCTGGCAGCGCCTGGCAGTCCCACGTCCCTGTTTCCCCAGTTCATGCTCAGAAACCCCGTCTGTGCCCTGGGCGAGAGGCTGCCCCGAACATACTGGCCCAGCAACACCATCTACAACAGCCAGGGCCTGATACCCTTCTACATGGGGTTTGTACCATGTGAGTGCCGTGACCACATGAGGAGGGTCAGGTGGTTGAGGCCCCTTACCTGTGGTGGTCACAGGCACAGACCAAGCTGTTATTTCCCCAGGGCTCCCCTGGGGGTGAGTTGTCCCCACCCCCTCCCCCCTCATGGGTGGGGCCTAGGACCTCTTGCACTAAATCGGAGGCCAGGCTGCCTTGCAGTGGGGACAGGTGTCCAGGCAGCCTGGGCTCCTCAGAAGCCTGTGTGAACTGCCCCCACCCTTCGCCAGCAGCCACTGGCCCAGGCCAGGCGCAGCTCAGCGATGGCACTGCCCCTCACAGCCATGCAGGGCCACTTCGCTATGACGTTCGGCAACAGCACCCGCAAGGCCTACCAGGAGGAACTGGAGAGGAGAAACCGCACGCTATGAAAACGCTTTAATGGTGGGGTCTGTACAGCACGAGATGCCGAGACAGAGGAAGAGCAGGTGCGCCTGTGAGACAGGGCTGTCAGAGAGCAGGTTGTGAGTGAATAAAGAGTTCTCACGGCTTTCACGCGTTCCCGGGGACCAGACGGCTCTAGGCCACCTCCTCCTCGGCCTCCTCCTCAAACTCGCCCTCCTCCTCAGCGGTGGCGTCCTGGTACTGCTGGTACTCGGACACCAGGTCGTTCATGTTGCTCTCGGCCTCGGTGAACTCCATCTCGTCCATGCCCTCGCCCGTGTACCAGTGCAGGAAGGCCTTGCGCCGGAACATGGCCGTGAACTGCTCCGAGATGCGCTTGAACAGCTCCTGGATGGCTGTGCTGTTGCCGATGAAGGTGGCGGACATCTTGAGCCCCCGGGGCGGGATGTCACAGACAGCCGTTTTCACATTGTTGGGGATCCACTCCACAAAATAGCTGCTATTCTTATTCTGGACGTTAAGCATCTGCTCGTCCACTTCCTTCATGGACATGCGGCCCCTGAAAACAGCAGCCACCGTCAGGTAGCGGCCGTGGCGGGGGTCACAGGCGGCCATCATGTTCTTGGCGTCGAACATCTGCTGGGTGAGCTCGGGCACCGTCAGGGCCCGGTACTGCTGGCTGCCCCGGCTAGTGAGGGGAGCGAAGCCGGGCATGAAGAAGTGCAGGCGGGGGAAGGGCACCATGTTCACGGCCAGCTTGCGCAAGTCAGCATTGAGCTGGCCGGGAAAGCGCAAGCAGGTGGTGACCCCGCTCATGGTGGCTGACACCAGGTGGTTCAGGTCACCATAGGTGGGTGTGGTCAGCTTTAGGGTGCGGAAGCAGATGTCGTAAAGGGCCTCATTATCAATGCAGTAGGTTTCGTCTGTGTTCTCCACCAGCTGGTGAACGGAGAGGGTGGCGTTGTAGGGCTCCACCACGGTGTCCGACACCTTGGGCGAGGGCACCACGCTGAAGGTGTTCATGATCCTGTCCGGGTACTCTTCCCTGATCTTGCTGATGAGGAGGGTCCCCATCCCAGACCCAGTCCCCCCACCCAGGGAGTGGGTGAGCTGGAAGCCCTGAAGGCAGTCACAGCTCTCAGCCTCCTTCCTCACGACATCCAGCACCGAGTCGACCAGCTCCGCACCTTCCGTGTAGTGCCCCTTGGCCCAGTTGTTCCCAGCACCACTCTGGCCTGCAAGAAAGGGCAGGTGGTCACCCTTCGGCCCAGCACACATCACCACTGATCACTGGGCCAAAAAGGCCCAAAATCGTGGTGTGAAGGGGCACACAGCTCACCCTGCAGGTAAACCACGTGAACCCCCAAATAAGGCAGCACCCTGCTTAGCCAAAAATTCAGCTAGGGACTGAGCTGCCTTAGTTTAAGGATAAACCAGCCCCTCCCACAGCAGCCCCTGCCAATTCCCAAGGACAGATGAGCCGCCTCTGTGATCACTGCAGAGAGATTACATCGGCGGCTTCTTCCCTGATCAGACAGCTGGGTCTTCCTCCCAAAGCCGCTTTGAGAGAGATTGAGTGACACGCAGGGGGAGCAGAGAGTCCAGCAAAGGGCCCTAGCTTCTGCTCAAAGCACAGTGGGCATCAGGACCTGCCTCCGCGGTTCTGAGAGTGGTGACCTTGGACACCCCTTGACCTTTGAGTTCTCCTAGCTACAGACCGCCACCCAGCTCCCATCCGCGGCTCACCAAAGACGAAGTTGTCCGGCCTGAAAATCTGCCCGAAGGGCCCCGAGCGCACGGAGTCCATGGTGCCGGGCTCCAGATCCACGAGCACGGCCCGGGGCACGTATTTGCCACCTAGGAGGGCCGAGAGAGCGTCAGCGACAAACCAGCCGCAGGGCGGTATAAGAGGAACGCGCAAGGGGTGTGCGGACTCACCGGTGGCCTCATTGTAGTACACGTTGATCCGCTCCAGTTGCAAGTCGCTGTCCCCATGGTAAGTGCCAGTAGGGTCGATGCCATGCTCATCGCTTATCACCTCCCAGAACTGCGAGAGACGCGGGCGGGCCAGGGCTGAGTCACGCCGGCGGTGCCCGAGGCCGGCCCCGCCCCGGACGGGCGCGGCCCTCCCATCCCCCCCACTGCCGGCCAGGTCCCCAAGGGCCCGCGCCAACGACCCCACCCGAACCCCGGCCCCGCGCGGGGCCGCAATGCGGGGGCGCCGCCCGCCCGCCGCCATCTTTCCTGCCCGCCTTTCCCGCCCGGCTGCCTCGCCTGCGCAGGGACCCCGTCGCCCCACCGCCCACCTTAGCGCCGATCTGGTTGCCGCACTGGCCGGCCTGCAGGTGCACGATCTCCCTCATGGCGGCGGCGGCGCGAGCGGAAAAACTGAAGCGAGAGCTGAAACGCGGGCGCGCAGAATGCTACAACCGACGCTCCGCCAACGCTTATATATCCGTCGCGCACGCCTCCGCTAGCCTCCTATTGGGCTGTCAGAACGAGGATGGGAAGCGACGTCTTTTCATTGGCTTTAGCCTCGTCAATCGAGCCTCCTAACGCCTGCCTTCCCAATTCCTATTTGCTGTTTATTGGTCAGCCGCGGCCTCTGCTCCCCCTATCAAAGTCCCC